>NW_010361268.1:438055-505577 GCF_000414095.1 Morus notabilis | reverse complement strand
AATTTGAACACATCTAGATTTATCCATTTAAACTTATTTGATAAGTTGTTCAATTTAGAATTCAAATTAATTTAAGTTTGACTTAAATTTGAATTTGAATTTGAAATAAAATTGGACTACAGGATAAAGGATGATTTTCTCTTCCTTCCCTATCTGATATTGGCGCCACACAGGGATGAGAATCCCCTTAGAATGGTCGGCCATATAGGATAGAGGAAAAGAGGAGATTTTGTTTAAAATTCAAATAGGAGATAATTAACAAGCTTTATCTTAGAGATAGAGATTGGATTCCTTCTCGAAGTTTGACTTCTACTCTATAAATATTATTTTTGAGACAATTTTCAGAATGGTTTTTTGCCCTAATTTTAGAGGTAGCCGAAATTTCTCTATAGAAATTTTGGAAACAATTTTTCAGCCCTAAGGGTTAAGGCTGGCCGAAATTTAAAAGAGAGAAAGGAAGGAAAAATTTTTCTCCAAAAATTCCACATCGTGCATGTGATGGTGTTTGTGGAAATTCGAGTGTTTATTGTAACCCGTTTTGTCTCATGTGTGCCCACACACACGTCTTCATGGATTCTAGGAATTGATGTGGAAGACATTGGTTTTCTAAACACAAAGATTGGAGCAAGGACTGTTCGTGGTCAAAGAACTCAAGTTATCATCCGAGTCGGCTTCCAGGTATTTTTCCTGTTTGAGTTATTGATATATATAAGTTAATGAGATTAATTTATTCGTGCATAAATTAATATAATCTATAGAGTATCTCAAAAGTTTTATGAAAATTTTTGTTATACACGATCCGCCTCTTCCCCGCACCACCGCGCTTCCGCATCCGGATTCGATCCGGAGACCAACAGTTATAACTCAAATTCAACTCAAAAACTACACTCAAATTACACTTCAAAAGAACAACCCCTTCAGTCCTCCAAGTTTTCAATTAGATATAGAATTTTTTAATATAACTTAAAAAAATTTAAATGTAATTTTTTATAAGAGTTTTTTATTATAATAAATTTAAATTAAAAATTTAAATTGGAGAATTGAACGAGACTTAAATTTTTTTTAAAAAATCTTAAATCCGACACTTATGTAGTTTGACAGATGTAATTTCTTTCACATTCTAACAACCTATCACATTTTGTATAAGTGTAACTCATTGTTACAGTGCTAGACTACTTGTTATGAATCTTACACTTAAACAAGTTGAGTTATACACAGACAAACGATGTTCGATAAAAATACAAAGAAAGTTATATTTGACAAAATAATAGATAATTTCCTTTTAGTAATTTCCTCTTATTAAGTAAAGCTAGTCAAAAACTCACGCGAATTCGTTTAAACCGACGGTTATACAAATCGTTGTGAAAAAAAAAGGAAGAAAAAAAATGATAAAAGAAATTTAGACAAAAGTGAGAAAAAAAAAAACATAAAGCAAAAGATAAGAAAAAAAGATTAAAAGCACTTAAGAAAAAATTTGTGTGAAATGTTTTGCAACAAAAATTGAAATTTATGAAGATTACAGATAAAAAGATGTTTATATAGTGATATATTTGAGAATAAATTAATTTAACATGGTAATTAAAAAATAATATTTTAAAGAAAAGTATTTAAATGAGACATATTTAAGAATATATAAAAATAGAATGTTAAAAGATGAAATAAAAGAAGAAAAGGGAAGAAAAATAAAAACTAAAAAAAAAAGCTAAAAAAAGAAAAGAAAAAGGGTAAGAGAGTTGAAAAAAAAAAAGAACTGAAGGGGCAACAAAACGCCCCTCCGTCAGGTTTCATTCGATTGTTTGAGCAAAAACCCATTCTCACTTTTAGGAGATTGATAAATTAATTTAACAGGAAAATTAGAAAAAATAATATTTTAAATAACCGAAAGAAAAATATTTAAATGAGATATATCTGAAAATATAAAAAATTAAAGGTTAAAAGATGTAATAAAAAAGTTAAAAGGAGGAAAAAGAAGAAAAGAAAAAGAAAAGCTAAAAGAAAAAGAAAAGCTAAAAGAAAAAAAAATGGGGGGAACTCCCAAAAACTCATTTTCACTAGGAGATACCACTAAAAAACGCGTGCAAATTTAAGACAACAGTTATATAAATCGCCGAGGAAAAAAAGGGAAGAAAAAAAAGAAAGGATAAAAGAAATAAAGACAAAAGGGGGAAAAAATATATGAAGTAAAAAATAAGGAGAAAAAGATTAAAAAAACAAACTCAAGAAAAAAAAACTTAGTGCGACTGAAGTTGAAATTTATGAGGACCACAGACAAAAGATATTTATGTAGGAACACATTTGAGAATAAATTAATTTAGTAAGGTAATTAGAAAAAATAATATCTTAAATAGCTGTAAAAAATATTTAATGGAGATGTATTTAAAGATATATAAGAATCAAATGTTAAAAAATAATAAGTGAGGAAAAAGAAGAAAAGAAAAAAAAAAGCAAAAAAGAAGACTAAAGGGGCAATGAAACGGGTGGGGGCGGGACAATAAAACGGGTGGGGGCGGGGCAACACCCCCTCCTTCATGAAACCTAATAACATATTCTCTCTTTTATGCTCTATTTGGTAGAAGAGATGGAAAGGGTTGGAAGGATGAGAAATATGAAGGATGGAGAGGATTATGGTAATTTTTTGTGTTTTATGGTAAGAAGGAAGAAGTATTGAAATGATGGCTGGATGAATGATTATTAAATTACTATATTACCTTTCTTATTATTTGCCAATACTTTTTTTTAGAGGATAAAAAAGTCTTTTTAAGCATGCTTTAGATAGATTGCATGAATCCTCCCATAGATGGAAGGATTGTGGGCTTAAGAGGATGAGCTCTTTCTCCATTTGTCCCCTCCTTACTCTCCTCCATCTAACCAAACAAGTGATTTGCCCTCTCCTTCCACCTCTCTCCCTTCACCTCTCTCCCTCCACCCCTCTCCATCATTCTATCTCTCCCTCCAACTAAACACACCCTTAATGAGATAATAGAATAGATAATAGATAAACAGACTAACTTCACGCCCTGTTTAGTTGTACAATTCCACCCAACTTAGCCCAATTCAATCTGAATTGTGTTTGCAATTGGTGTTTGGAAAGAGCATTAATTGCAATTAAATTGTTCATTCAATTTGAACTGAAACCAGTGAAATCAGAGTTTTACCTCAAGGCTTCGTTCATTTCACCGATTCAAGTTTTTAATTCCAGTTTTGCTACAGTTAATAGCTCTCACAAAAGTCACATTTAACTTTTTTTGCTACAGTTAAAAGCTCTCACATAAAATTGCATTTCAACTCGAATCAACGAAATGAATGAGTCCTTAGAGTTTTGATTTAAATTTTGTGTTTTGTAGGTTTTAAAATAAAAAAAAATGGAGAAAAAATCATGAGATTGGGCTTAGGCACGTTTTGGAGGTTTTTCAGAATCAATTTGGATGCGTTAGTGGGAAATCAATTTGGTTAAGGGTGATTTCAAAACTCTAGACATGAATTGTCATTAAATGATTTGATATTGTTTCTAAATTTTCAATAGAAATGTTTATGCTCTTCTAATTTAATTGTTCACAATTATTTTCTTATTTTATTAAGGTGCGTAACCATTTAGGATTTAAAAATTATCAATTTCTGGATTAAGAATTCTTGATCCGTAGTTTTTACCATGTATGTAAATTACATTATTTTCTACTTTCTGTTCTTTTTTATATGAAAATGAAAAAAAATAATAATTCCATAAATAGTCCTTGAAGTTTGATATCAACCCCACTTTAGTTCCCGACTTTTAAAGCGTCTTACAGTTGATCCTTAAGGTTTTACTTTATTTTAGCTTTCGGTCCTTTTATTAGCTAAGTATTAAATATTTGACAGAATTTGTGAAAATTAAATATCAAAATGGGAAACATCTAAAATTTAGAGGTTAAATTAATACAAAAACTAAAACTTAATTTCAATTGATTGTCCTTAAGATTTAGTTGTTTTCAATTTTAGTATCTTATTTATATAGATTTTGTCAAATATTTAACACCAAGTTAATTGAAGGATTAAAAATGAAGTAAAATTAAATCTCTCAAATTAACTGTGAGATGTTTTAAAAATTAAAAACTAAAAAGAGATTGAAGATAAATCTCAAAAGAGAATAACTAAAGAATGAAGGAATGGAAGTGAAACGATTAAAAAACAATAAATAAATTGCATTGTAGAAGCCAGCGACAAGTACGGATGGATTCTTTTTTACTTTTTTTTTTTTTTGCTAAAATTACAAGGAGTGTTCACAATCTCAATCAGCAGATTGAAGGTTAATCCGCAATTCTCAATTGAATTGTGGATTGAGAAAATTTCAATCCGTGTTTAATTTAAAATTTTTTTAGATTGGATTTAATATAATATAAAATTTATTGAATTTTACAGATTAGATTTACAGATTTTGATATTTAAAAATATAAATTAATAAACATATATACAAAATAAATGCAACATGAAACATTAATAAACATCTAAATTGTAAAAAGTTTAGATTGTTACAACCCAATTAATAATAACAAAATAGATTTAGTGAAACTCAAAATAAAATTTTCATCGTTACTTTAAAGTAATTCAACATCCACAACTTCTGAAGTAAGACTTAAGTTTTCTACAAAAGTAACAAAACATACACAAGATAAAAAAAATTTACTATGTATTCACTTACACAACTTAAGTCATATTACTACGGTATTTTCTCTCATATAAATTCAAATTTAACTTTTTTGCTATAATATTTTTCTCTCACATACACAACTCAAGTCATGACTTGAGTTGTGCAAATGAACACATTAAAAAATTAACTTATAAAAAAATTAGAAAAATTAACTTATATATATAATTATAAAAATTATATATATGGTTTTAGATTCGCGGATTTTACGGATTGGAAAGAATTCAATCCGCAATCCAATTCAAAACTTTCGGATTGGAATTTTTTCAATTTGTGTCCGATGCAAAACTATTTTCAGTTCGATCTAAAACTTCAGATTATATTAAATTGTGCGGACAGATTCGCGAATTCTGTGAACACTCTTAGCTACAGCTGTAATTAGGGATGATAAAAGTAAGGAGGTGCATTAAAAATACATGTCACGATAATATTTTATCACAAAAAGATGTTTTTAAAGACGTGATAGATGAGTAGATGAGCGAAAAAAAAAAACGTTAAAGGATAATCGGTCACTCGGGTTAACGTTAAAGGATAAAAATAAAAAAGGACTTCATTTCAAGAGATATTTTTAAAATTATCTTTTTTTATTTATTTATTCACATATCTAACTTTTGATATTTTTTTTGAGTGATTATATTCGTATTAATAAATATTCTCATATTATTGTTATCCGATAATAATCTTTAAAAACAAATATTTTTATAAATATTTTTGAACCCTTTATCTCCCATCTCTCATTTTGATTTTCTTATTTCTTTTTTTTTATCTATTTATTTACAAATCAATTCATTTGTCATTTTTTAGAAGGAGAAAATAGTGTAGAAATCTTTATGAGAAATTTAACGGTTTTAATTAAAAATTTAAGGCACCATGTAAGAGACACTTTCTTGAGTTTAAAACTAGTAAGTTAGGAAAATCCCATAGATTAGTGACGTTCTTAAACGTCTCAAAATTAGAGACGCAATAAATTCTTTTTCCTTATTTCTGATAAATAGTTCGAGATCAAATATACGATTTAACTCTAAATAAGCTTTTATGAAAACGTATCTTTGCGTGTACACACTGATTAGGAGGAAGTGAAGGAGCGCACCATCAGGGGTGGTGGGACCCAAGATCTCCAAATTATGGATAAAGCCCAAAGAATGGGACCCACTCGCCGGCTCTTCTTTCTCTCTCTCAAGTCTTATCTCATCCTTCTCCGATGCACCAAACTCCGAACCACTCTTGCTGACCGCAGCCGCTACGTGGCTATCATCCGTTGGCTCGGACTCTGGTTCGGTCGACACCACTAGACCTTATTTTTTTCTCTCTCTTTTCCCAACTCTCTCTTCCTACCATGACCGTCTCACTTTTGGCTTCTCTCTGCAGAAACCACAGATGAGTGCCTTTTGATCATTTTCATCTCTCTCTTTCGAGAGAATCAGACTACTCACCAATTCATTCATCATGTTCAGGTAGAGATTAAGCTTCTTTTGTTTTGATATAATCCTTTTCATTTCTTGTTTGTTTCTCTGGAAAATATTATGTTCGATTTTATTGGTTTTTTTTTCCTGGTAAGAAAGTTGGGCTTCTTCGGTTTTCCGTCCCGAGTCTGTTATTACTTTTATGAATTTACGACGCGATCAGTGTGAAAAGTTTGCTTTTTTTTTTTTTTTTGTCTATTTGAACGTTTTTCGTGGAATTATTTTCTGCGGAACACTACTGACTCTCACAGTTATTTTTCTCGTAGTAGTACCATAAGATCGTGCCTTTTTTTTAAAATTTTTTTTATTTGATCTCTTCTTTTATTTTCTCGTCTTATAGCTTGATTCTTTTCGTTTTGGGAATCGTTGACGGGTTTTGTTTGGTTTCTGAGAAAATTTGATATAGAAGCGAAACTATTAATTTAAAGTTGCAAATGAATTTGCTGAGCACGCGAGAAATCAGAATGCTTTACTTTTAAGTGAGCTTCGTATTCAGCTGACGTTATCATTGCAAAAGTTTGTTCTTTCCCTTTCTGTGACTTTTTCCTTTTTCCTTTTTCTTTTCTCCGGGAAATTTATGACTTGTTTACTTGGCAACCGAGCGGAATATCATTCTGCATCATGTTTTAGCACTACTATTTGGTACTTTAAATATGTATCCCGGCGTCAGAAGCAATTCTCAGTCTTTCCATAAATTTTTGGATAGTTTTAATAAATTTTCTGATTTTCCCATTTTTGCCTATGCCATTAGGGAATGTCGTGTTCTGTTATTCTTTCCATTTCTGGGTATTGAATGGATTGCAGTACTTTTCTGCTGCAGTTCTTATGACATATAATTGATTACAAGGATTTTCTCGATGGGGGGAGCTTGTTCTAGGAAGAGAGATCAACGAGAGGAAGAAGACAATTTAAATGGAGGAGGAGGGGTTTCTAGAAGATACTGCAAAAGTGGGAGTTCCAAGTGGTTGGCAACCTCTTTCACTAGACCTGCTGTTGATTTTCAGCCAGGAAATGGGAAGTGCCCATCTCTCTTGGACTTGTGCATCCGTAAGATAAGAGAGGTATAATGACTTTTTACAAAAGAATCTTGCTTTTTTTCATGATCTTTTATATTGTGGATGAAGTGTGTGTGTGTGTGTGTGTATATATATATATATATTTTTTTTTTCCTTCCTTGCAGGACATTGATAAGTATGACACCTTCTCAATGCTCCCAAGGGACATTAGTCAGCAGATCTTTAATGAACTGGTGTATTCCCGTTGCCTAACTGAGGTCACCCTTGAAGCTTTTAGGGATTGTGCACTGCAGGTAGTTAATAGAGTTATTTGTTAAGTTGATCTTCTAATTCAATCTTTGTGGTCTCCTGTTGTTTCTGAGCAATGTGTTTGATAGGATCTTTACTTGGGAGAATACCCTGGAGTGAACGACAGTTGGATGGACGTCGTCTCATCACAGGGTTCGTCCTTACTTTCTGTGGATCTGTCTTTTTCGGACGTAACTGACAGTGGGTTGATTCACCTGAAAGATTGCACAAATCTCCAAGCATTGAACTTTAATTACTGCGACCAAATTTCAGACCATGGGCTGGATCACATCAGCGGTATTCTTTCTTGTTCTGTTCTCTTGGATTAGTCACTTTGCCGTTTACTCTGTCTTTCTCTTGTCTTTAACAATGAGCTAGAATCATAGGAGGCGTCTACTAGAAAATACATGTTGAAGAGCTGAACAAGAGAAGGGAAAAAAATGTAGGATGCATGAGAGAGTTATTGGCTTCTTATTGTTTTATGACTCGTTGAAAAGGGCATAGGAATTTCTAGTTAGTTTATAAAGGCTGCAAGATTGGAATTTAACACTATAGTCTTCATCTGGAACACAATTTTGTTCCCCTTTTTGCAACTAATTTGGGCCCTGAAATAGTGTATTTCTGTGCGTTGGGAATGGGCATTCCCTTCTCTGGATTAGAATTTGTGGAATTTGTGCATGACCATAAGTGAGTCTTTCAGGTCTATCTAACTTGACGAGTTTAAGCTTTAGAAGAAACAATGCTATTACTGCCCAAGGAATGAGTGCCTTTGCTGGACTCGTCAATTTGGTCAAGTTGGATCTGGAGCGATGTCCTTGGATTCATGGTGGGCTTGTTTATCTTAAAGGTATGTCCATCTTTAATCTAAAGCTTTGCATGAAACATAACTTTACTAGTTTAGCATACCACAACTGCATGATTTTTTTCACCATAATGATTTATCTCATACATACTGTCTATGCCCTTTTACAGATTTAACAAGGTTGGAATCTTTGAATATCAGTTGGTGCAACTGCATAACGGATGCTGATATGAAGCCTCTCTCAGGTTGTTTGCAAAATGCCTTCTCTTCCTATTCTTAGTCTTTGTAATTGAATGACCGGTAGTTATAGGAGATGGTTCTCATTGAAGCGGTCCTTTCTCAAAATTGCTTCTTCAATTGTTTTTCCAGGGCTTACAAACTTGAAAGGATTACAAATTTCCTGCAGTAAAGTCACAGATTGTGGCATTTCTTACTTGAAAGGTATTTAGTTACATTTTCAGTATAGTATTATCAGCATGAGAAATGGTTGTAGTTTCTACAACTGGATTTTAGGGATATTGAAGGCAGATGAAGTTTGGATGTCAGAAACAATTTTAGGTTATTGGTTGCTTTCATGTATAGATCAGTTCTTTTTTTGGTGCATTGCAGGTCTTCACAATCTCTCTCTATTAAACTTGGAGGGATGCCCAGTTACTGCTGCATGCTTGGACTCTCTTTCAGGTTGGCAGTTCCCCATATGCTTGGCTATTTTTGGAACCATCAGATGTTATCTTTGAACTTGCAATATTTGCTCAGGTTCTTAATTGTTATCAACATGTGTTGGTGCATTATGCGCACCAATTTCTATATTGTTTCTATCTTTTAGTGGTGATTTAGTTTTTAGAGGTGCTTAGGTACGCAGTAGGAGCTTAGAACTTGATGTAGGATCGTAAGCCTGATCTGTTTCTGTTTTCTCTGTCGTTTGCAGCTGAATAATTCTAGTTGTTTTACTTCACTTTTCTTTGTCGTTTTATTTAGTTTTCAAGTTTGTGCACTTTCTTTTGAAAGTGAACTCCTAAGTACGCTGTTTTGTATTTTGGGCCCTAGTCTCTTAAGCGAGCTTCCTGTTAGCATTTTGGGGATAAGCTGAATATGATATTTTGAGAGCTAAGCTTCTTCTCTCAAAAAACCTCTTGCTTTTGTTTGAGCTTCTCAGATTAGAACATTAATTCCTCTTCCCACATCTTGAATCCCTTTTTGAAAAGGAAAAATCAAGTGTCTTCGACGCCATCATACTTCCTATATAGGTCATATTTCTCTAATGATCTTTAGCTTATATAGATTGATTCTGACGGGTGGAACAACATATCTTGCCTTCTGTATTTTACTGTCTGCTAAATGTTAAAAAGACAAATGAGAAACAGGATGAAATTTCTCTATGTTTTTCAAATTCAATACCCTATTAATCTTTCTCTCTAGCTTTTCTTGGCCTAATATCTTGGTTGTTTTTGTCTCAGCTCTTACAGCTTTGCAATATCTGAATCTAAGCAGATGTTGTCTTACTGACAATGGATGTGATAAATTTTCTCGTAAGTGGTTTTGTAATTTATTAGATAATTTCTTTGGGTACGTGCAAGTTTACATATAGTTATGCTTTGATTTCTGTTGGTTTGTGCTTATATTTTCAGAAAAACTCAGGGTAATCTACGATAAATACTTTATTCGTGCAGGACTCGTGAAGTTGAAAGTACTAAATTTGGCCTTCAATGACATCACAGATGCTTGTTTGGTGCACTTGAAAGGTAGTTTCTTTTTCAACCTCTTATACAATAGAAATTTGGGTACAATCAGTGCTTCTCAAATACATAGGAAATGATGTCTATTACTTTACGTTAGGTATTTGGAGCCAGATACTTTTTTTCGGAAAAAAAACACCTTATTTCCCTTTCTACTTGTCAAAGCTGATTGCAAGGAATTTTTTTGAGCTTCATGTTGCTTCGTTTTTGTGCAGCATTTGTGCATTTGCCTTCACGTATGTTTTTATTTATTCTTTTGGAATTGCACATATGTGTTGATGCTCAATGATTATGCTCATAGATTTTGGGACTAGCTTCTTTGTGGATTAGTGGGGGTGAAAATGCTTAAATAAACCCTCTTGGTAAAGTTTATGCAATGAGCGGACGTTTATTTATAAATGTAATTTATAATTTTATTACATGATTACTCTTGCTGTGAGCAGGTTTGACAAATTTGGAGAGCTTGAACTTGGATTCTTGTAGGATTGGTGATGAGGGCCTTGTAAATTTGACAGGTCAGTGGCTAGCTATTGCACGCTAGTTATGTTTCTAATGTTTTGTAAACCGATGCAATAGAGTATGCTTCCATGCTTTATGTTTACAGATCAAACTTTATTATTTTATATTCACCCCAATTTTCTAACTTTATGTAAGCAAAAGATGACTATTCCCATCCTGCAGTCTTGTTATTACAGAATTTGCATCGCCAAGTAAACTTTCTGTTCTTTTCCTATGTTTGGATAACATAATTCATCATCGACTGCCAATTGTTTGGTCTTCTGAAGTTTGGAAAGATTAATTTACATTTAGTTCCTGTCTATATCAATGTTTAATCATATTCACCTATTGCAGTTTTCTTATAGGGAGAAAATAAGGATGTTGAGACTTCTAATTACGTATTACTTTGACATCCTAGTGACACACCCCTGCCTTTTCTCTTGTTAATAGTTAATCCTTGTCTACAGAAAATACTGAATTTTTGGTATGAATGATTTGGTTTTAGGTCTTCAGCAATTGAAATGTCTGGAGTTGTCGGATACTGAGGTTGGGAGCAATGGGCTCCGCCATTTATCTGGTTAGGCCTTTTATCTTCCACTTATGGTTTACGTAGTAAAGGCCAAAGAGGGCTCTCTTCTTATGCTGACCAAGTCATTCTGGACTATAGGTTTGGTTAATCTGGAGAGCATTAATCTATCATTCACTGTAATTACTGACAGTGGTTTACGGAAGCTGTCTGGACTTTCATCTCTAAAATCTCTTAATTTGGATGCTCGCCAAATTACAGATTCTGGACTAGCAACTCTTACAAGTAAGTGTATTATTATTATATGGATTTTGAATTCTACACACCTGTCTTGTTCGCTTTTGTATGGTTAGCTCTGGACTTAAGTTAAATTTAAATGTTATAATTATTATTGTCAGTCACATAGAAACACACATAAATCAATAATATGCTTGAGCAGTCTATTATGATCAACTATAATTGCAAATTGATACATTTTTTTTTTCGGCTTTTAATGATTCAGGTTTGACCGGACTACAACATTTGGATCTTTTTGGAGCTCGTATTACAGACTCTGGAACAAATTACTTGCGAAGTATGCGACGTTACCCAGTTATGGTTCAGTTGCATAGTATGTTAAAAATATGTTATCTGTGCGTGTAGAATGACATGGACTTGTTAAATCAATTCAAGAGAACTGCCTGAATGTAACGTGATTTTCTAAAACTCTAATTCTATTCTGATTGTCGCAAGCCGCTTGTGATCATATGGGAATAGCCAACTGACCCTCTTGTTTTTTCCTTTCTTTTAAATAAAGACCTCTTAACTTATTTGAAATAGTTACAGAATTTTCATTCTGCATCCTCGAAACGATATGAACTAGTTTTCACATATTCAAGCTTGCACTCAGAACTTTTAGAATTTTCTTTCTTCCTGAACACGGGTATTGTTTTTAATTTAGGTAGATTGACTATCATCATGAACCTAAATATTGTTTCTGCAAGAGTAATGACTTTCTGCAATCAGAAATTGGGATAATTGAAAAAGTTTGTGCTACTTCCATAACTTCACACAGTTTCCCACACCTCCACACATAACATACGTGTATTCATGTTTAGTAATGATAGTTATATGTTGAGCCTTGAGAGACATATATGATAATTTTGGTCTATTTATGTTCAGACTTTAAGAATCTGAGGTCCCTGGAAATCTGTGGCGGAGGACTGACCGATTCTGGAGTAAAGAATATCAGAGACTTGTCATCCCTTACATTGTTGAATCTGTCTCAAAACTGCAACCTGACAGACAAAACCTTGGAGATGATTTCAGGTTAGTCCATGAACCAAGTATGTTATCAGTTATATAGTTGTTTCTCTGCTTAGAAGGAAACATTCTATTAAATCTGTCACCTCCAGTGTTTGAGAATGTTCTCAAAATACCAGTATTTCAATTGGAAACGAATTATATTTCTTCACTTCCCAGCCCTCTTAGCGTCATCAATGTTTAGTGATCAGAAAGGAGATAAATGAACAACACGGAGTGCTGCTTATGTAGTACTTTTATATAGGCGCCTGTCAATAGTAAATTGAAAAGAAGTGACCTCACGTTCCATCCATGAAAATGCAGGGCTGACAGGGCTGGTCTCTTTGAATGTGTCAAATTCCCGCATTTCCAGCTCCGGACTTCGGCATTTGAGAACACTGAAGAATTTGAAGTCGCTGACGTTGGAGTCCTGCAAGGTTTCAGCGAACGACATCAAGAATCTTCAGTCGAATCACCTCCCTAATCTGGTAAGCGTCCGACCTGAGTAGTTATGGAGGTAGTAGCAGACTCTTAAGCAACTCTCAGCTTGCAGAAATAACTATCGTATCTATAAGAAAGAAGGCAAGAAGACAAGTTGATAAAACTGTAGTTATGATTTGGGACCGCCATGTGTCTACCCGATGTATAATAACCTCTATGCTTAATGTGAAGGTTTCTTCTGAATCGTAATGGATTTAGAAGAAAAGTGTGTGCACAAAAAGCTTCCTAGGCACGAGTCTTTCAAGCAACTTTCTTTGTTTGTGTCAGAAGGAAATTTTTGTACATAATCTTCTGCTGTGACCGTTGGTGACGTGCGACTTTTCTGTATAGTTATCTATCTCACACGTTGCAGTCAATGTATTTGTCTGGATTTTTTTTTTTTTTTTTGGGAGGCATTGCTAGCTTTCCCCAGGCCTCTCTGTCTGGAAATTAGCTTGCATGCAAATGGTAAATAATATTCCGCTCAAGATGTTCCAATCACATGGTTTTATTTTATTTGTTTTGTGTTCTTTCTTTTTCAAGTCATTTTGGCTCGATCACTTCTTTCCATTATCTTGCACTTGAAAAAAGGCGTGAGGCAGGAAGAAAACACGACAAACCAAACGATAAATCTATCTTCCATCCCACAAAAAGAGCAGAGAAAAAAGCAACGGCATGTTAGAATCCGTTTCGAAATGATTCCGTTTTGCGTATAAAAATAAAAATAAAAATATTTTAAGATTCGTGTCGGAATTATTTTTAAAAATATATTTGATAGTTTTATTTAAAAAATATTTTTAGTATAAGAAAAAATTACAACTTTGTTTGGTTATATATTTTTAAAAACGTCTAATAGTATTTTAAATAATATATTAAATAATTAATAATCTCTCCAAACAATATACTAATAATTAATATATTATATAAATATAGCAGTATATTATATAAATATCTGTTATATCTAAATATTATACGTGCTATTTATCAATTATAGTGGTGTACATAATAAACAATTAGGATACTAATTACTATACACACATGTTAATAGTTAATTTATATATATATATAAGAACGTAGTAATTACCATTAGCAATAAAGTGGATGTCCGATATTAGTGTCGTATATATCAATTCCAACTAGATTCTTGAAATTAGTCATTTGATTACGTTGTCGCCGAGTTCCCATCCATAAGAATCCAAAAAAACTACTTGCAGCGGGAAAAAAAAAAGTTCCCAAATTCTCAAAACAAAACAATACCCATTACTAATTACATATAGATCAAGACAAACAATATGATCAACACCATAAACCCATTTTTCCAAAAAAAAACTCTACACCATAAACCCATTTTTCCACAAAAACTCTCCACCATAGCTAAAACTCTCTCAAACCCATTTTTCCAACCATCAATAAGAATCCAAAAAAACTACTTGCAGTGAAAAAAAAGTTCCCAAATTCTCAAAACAAAACAATACCCATTACCAGTTATATACAGATCAAGACAAACAATATGATCAACACCACATAATCATCCTCACAAGATCATTAACAGAAAAAACAACAAAATTACCTTTAGAATTAGTAACGAAACTTGTGATCAGCGGGATTAAGCCTCTGATCGATTAAAAAAAACAGAACACAAACCACCGTTTCAACACAATTTGAAACCCAACTAGCAATAATCCCACAAATGATCAGAAAATCAGAAAAAAGACTAAGCTAAACACTTAAATTACCAGATTAATGGCCATACCTCGGTTGATTTGGGGGAGATTGGAGAAGAGGGAGACCGGAGGAGAAAACCTTCTTGCGAATCCACCGATAAGCCCACCATTTAGAAAGATGGAGACTGGAGAGGAGTTAGTTCCCACCAAGTTAAAGGAAAGGGAGGAGAAAATGAAAATAAGTAAAGGAAAACGATTTTTAATCGTTTTCAAAAAGTGTGGGCTTTTAGAAAAAAGGAAAAATGTGTTTTCAGTTTTGTTTTTCATTGGATGCTGCTTCAAAGGTAATCTTCAGACCCTTTTCATTTTTTGAGAATTTTTTGTTTCTCAAAAAATGTGAAAGACGTTTTCAAAATGGGTTTCAAATCGCCCAACAATTCTTTCTTCCATCTGTCCAAGTTCGTTCTTTCTTTTTCTGGGTCCCCCATTTTTATAGTCTTTGCTGTCAGAGATTAAGAGTGCGTTTATACCTGATTTAAATTATAATTCGTGATTCACTATAATATTTTCTCATAAAAAAATACACGTAAATTAAAAATAATTCTGAATCATGATTCTAATCTACGAACCAAACATCTCCTAAATTTTTGACTTCTTATTGCTTTAAGTCAAAATGAAAAAAACACAAAAACAAAAACAAATTCTTTGAAAATATTTGCTCAATACTGACATCATATTTTTTTTTTAAGAGAGTCAATTACGCTGTTCAGAGCAGGGAATATCTGCCACTTGGTCTCGAGGGTTACTCATTGTGTAATCCTGACGGTGGAAATCAAAAATGGAAAAGAGAAAACCGTTTAGTTCGTTATTTGTCGTCTTCGGATGACATCATATGTTTTTTTCGTAGCCATGAAAGAGATCAGGAAACGCAAGCTACTAGAAATGAGTTTTAGGTTTGGTCTTTTTTCATTTATAGCAAAAGAAGTAGAAGATAATAAAATAATTGGAAAAGTGCATCTTCATGCAAGTCTCCAAAAGCAATATTAAATTAGATCTTAACCGGACCTATTAGAGACAAGGAGCCCATGGAAAGCTAACATTAGAAATAAATAGATGAATAAATAAATAAATAAATACTAGAAAAAATACACTACTCACTTCCGTGCTCTATAGATGGTGATCGGAATGATTTCTATGATTAGAACGCTTTGACAAAATGCAACAGTTTTCATGCCTTGGTTTACAGGCAAAATAGATGAAAGTAGCAAATAAAGAATCTGCGAGTTGAGAAATCAGTGTATTTACAATGAGGGTTATATACTTAAATTTGAATAGGTGCCCCTCCAGAGAAGAAAAACCAAAACCTCAGCGAGCAAAGACATAAAAGTAGGAGAAACGGAGAGCTTCCTCCACATATGGATTTGTCGAACAAAAATGACAAAAGAACACGAAATGTCTAAGTAATCTGAAATGTAAAACAGCAGTGATATTCAAACAAGGTTAAAGAAAAAAAAAAAAAAAATCGTAACGTACTCCCTACAAACGTTTACCTTACACGAATTTGGACCCAAATTGTTTAATCTAGATCTTTGCACATCGTTCCTTGAGTAAATTACATATCATGAACTTCAGCAAGAAAATTACATATCATGAACCACGAACTGCAAAATAACAAAAGGGAAAAAAAAAAAAAAAAAAAAAAGTAAAAAAACCAAAAAAAAAAAAAAAAAAAAACAACAGAATTTAACGAGAAAATATTTATGAGAAGAAAATGTTCAGTATCTTGTATGTGTATACCTAAATACGGAATGAGCCCGCAAGCCAAGCATGTAAAAGAGCTTGTAAGTCTTGCAGGCATTTGATCATCTTTGAGCTTGCTCGGAAGCTGCGCCTCCAACCGGAGTAGCTGGCACACTGCTTGTTGACCCGTTTTCAGCCGGTGGAGGCACACCCCATTTGCCCTCAGATTCAAGAGGCTCAAAGACATGAACCCCACCATCTGATAGTCCCAACGCAAACTGATTTGCTTCTTGTGGATGGGCGGCAATCACCAATGGCTGTACACTAGAACTGTGCACAGAAAAAGACAACTTGTAAACACAAAATTTGGTGCTGATGACGAAACAAGTCTAAGTGCCTTTGGTAGTGCTTTTTAAAGCTCAAAATCACTTCTCTAACAATCAGAAACTGATAACAATGTTTGGTAAAAACCATAAAAAGTGACTTTTAAAGAATTTTTGAAGAATCTACAGTCAAAATCAGAAGCAACCCTAAGTCAACTTTGACTTTTAGATTGTGTGAGAATCAACATAGTACAATTAATGATTATCAACAAAGTTATATTAAATAATTAATTATTAATTACTAATTATTTTATATATTAATTAATAATTAATAAATAGATAAACTTAATAACTAATAAATAGATAGTAATTACTTAAATATTAATTAAATACTATTAAGTTTTTAATTTTGTTAATAAAATAATAAATAATATCGTAATTATTTATTTAGTTAAAGATTAATTGTCAAAAAATAATTATATAACATATTAACAATAAAACAAGTAATAATAGGTTATTATATTACATATTAACAATAAAACAAGTAATAATAGGTCATTAAGTAAATAATTAATAATTAATATATCAATCATATATTATGTTAATTATAATCTATTAATTAGTAAATAGTTAGTAAAGAAAATATTAATAAATTATGTATATACTAATTATTTTTTTAATACACTAATTAATTACGTATAATTTAATAAATATGAGTGCATTACTAACATAGTAATTACTTATAATTAATTACTAATTACTATTTTTAATTATTTAGCATATTAATTTATTATATATATAGTTTAATTAATAATGTATCATTATTATTATATTATTAATTTTTATTTACTAAATAATTATCAATTATTAATTACTTCATGTATTAATTTAATATTATTAATTACGGTCATCTTAACTACCCACAACAATTCAACTTCATAATTTACCGAACGCCATTACACTGCTTTTAGAACAAGCAACACTTGTATAATTACAGTTTACTAGTAACAGCTGCTTCTTTCAGCGCAGCTAAAAACAATTTTTTTCATAATCTACAGCACTACCAAACTGGCCCCATGTGAAGCCAAAACAGTGCACAGAAGAAAAAGTTGGAATAGATTTTAAGTCTTGCCAAGGAGCAAGGTAAGTACCTGATATTAGCAGGAAGATATGCAGAAGGAGTGATACGACATCGTAGTCTGAGATTGGCAGCACCAAATACACAGACAGTGGCATCTAAAAAGCTGGCGTATACGAGCTGGCTGTCGCACGAGAATGTAGCATGAGAGATTGATGCCGCAGATTCACGTGGGATCCACTGAAAACAAATACCAAAAGAAGAAAAAAAAAAAAAAAAAAAAAAAAAAAAAAAAAAAAAAAAAAAAACAGAAAGTTGTTTACAACATACAAAAGTTTGTAAGAAAAATTGGTGAAAAGAAACACCTTAAGCGGAACGTGGGTCTACAAGTATAGAATGTTACCAAAAAGCTTTAGACAATAGAAATGAACCAGTAAATATATCTTAGAACCAAGATGACAGATATACCTGCTTTACGCATTCTAGCTTTGTCGCTTCATATATAGCAAGCTGAGTCTCGTGCACAACGAGGAAGTGTATCTGGTCCTGATGAAACTGTACACGCGTGTCTGACTGAGATGATGGCGTCCTTCCTGATGGAATCTGCAAGAATCTGTTCCTCTGCTTTTCCCAACCATCAGAGCTCCACACACAAATCTGAAAGAAGGTTAAAAATTATAAGTGAACCAATCATACCATTGTATTGAGAACAGTGTAAACATAGTTCGTGCAAACTCCATCACTATGAGGAAGAGAAAAAAAGGAAACTAGTATATGTTGCGATTGATCTGGATGGCAATGGTAGTAAAGTTAAATTTCAGTGACATGTCGAGTACAGAAGTATAACCTGAGCATCTGCTCCAGATGAAACTAGCACATTCAGTACATGAGAGAAAGCTAGGCCAGTAATCCGTTTAGAGTGGCCTTTCAGCTTGCTCTTTACCTGCATCAAGAAAATGGCGACTAAATAACAAGAATCTCAAGAGTAGTACAGATAAATTTCCACATACAGCATCATACCTCATCTACGCGCACATTGTATATCTGAATTGTAGAATCATCCATTCCAATAGCAATAATATTGTTATCTTGAGGATGAAAGGCAAGAAACGTTGCCGCAGGTGGTGGTGGCATGAAAGTTGTCATTGTCTGCGCTTGCCAGCAAAGAAACAGAGATTATCTAAATGAAAAAGATAAATATCTGGAAGCATAGGAGTAGGACTCGTATATTACCTTAAACGTCATCATATTGAAAAGGGAGATCTTTCCTCCAGATGCTGACATTACATAAGAATCATTTTTGGACAAAGCAAAGCAAGGCACAGTCTCTTCAGGATTAGTATCAGCAACATCATTAGTCATTAGAATGCCACTTGTTGGTTGCCACAATTGAGGTGATACACTGGCTGTCGCCTGAAAAGAAAGAACCAATAATAAACCAATAATATCAGTAAAAACTAAAAAATGAAAAACAATTGAGGTTGATAAAAATGCTGGTACACACTTACTCTGCCGGTAGAATTACGGTCACTACGCTGCCATTTCCATAGCAAATGAATAGCATTTGATGCCAATGCTAAAATAGCATTCCCGGAATTTGTATAGATTAACCTCGATATCTGGAAACCAAGGAAAAGTTAATCAGGATAGAATGACAAGATATAGTCAAAATGGAATTCAATATCCTTCAGGCTTTTTTGTTTTAAATAACATTCCTCAGTTTATCTGACATGACAACATATTAACCTTAAACTCGGAATATGATTCATATTAATGAAGCACTATAATTGGAAAAGCAGTATACTTTCAGTTCTAAGTCATTATACTTAGCATCCAATACCTTGGTCACTCTCAGGTTTTCCTGGAGCCTCAAGGACCGACACTGAGATGGTTCACTGATTTCAGTGAGCTTCCAGATTTTTGATTTGTCATTAGATTCTTCAGCTATTCGAGGTTTCACATCTCCCAAGTTTCGGGCATCGCCGTTCTGGCATAGATTTATAAATCAAATATGTGATTAGAAAAGTTCCCGTTTGTTGTAAAAGAAACAGACATTGGTGTTACAACTATGGAGTGACAAAATGAAGGTCCAAAGTCTATAAGAAAACAAACCATTCCAGCAATTGTAACCACAGATGAAGCTCTCTCGGAAAGTCCAGCACTGGTAGCAGCAGATGCCGCGGCAGCAGCAGCTGAAATTGCGCCTACTGTAGGCTGGAGGAGACATATATATAACATGTTAGCCAGTTTATTAAGAAAAGGTCCTGCGCCACAAAAATAAATCTCTGAAAAGGCTACCTTTGTCACAGTCTCAGATGTCCTTGATGCATCATAAGAAAGATTGTCGAAAGTGCGCAACAACCTAATTCCATCTGTATTTGCCAAAATCTTGATCCCATTGTCATTAGCAGAAACAGCCAAGAGAGTTCCATCCTTGTTAAATCGGATGCGGGGGCTCGCCTAGGAATTACCAAAGGAAAGAATAACTATAACCAATCATTATTTCAAATGGCGGTCTACCTATTTAATTTAGGTTTAACTTACAGGAAGTCCTCCATCAGCATCAACAGTTGTCAAAAGTTGAACATTGTCCATATCCCAGAACTTAATAGAGAAATCATCACCAGCAGCCAAAAACCGATTTTTAGTTGTATCAAATTGCACAACACCCAAAGAACGCTTGCGGAATCCTTGATAAGTCCTCTTGACAGCCCCTTCACTTTCATTCCATTCAACAATAAATGACTCCCCATCTTTACTCGTCCCACATGAAAAAAGTCTGCAAAAACCCACCACCAGAGGGAAATGGGGGTAATCAATAATATTGAGAATAATTATCCATTAGGCATCACCATAAGATCAGTAACACTAAGACAGTGCAAAAGAGAGTACTAGTTGTTAACCTTGTACCGTCTGCACTGTATGCCATGGTCGTGCACCAGCGGCCAGGAGCATCATAGTCAACTCGAGATCCCAGATTGTCATACAACCATGCTTTGATCTTTCCATCTAGGGCTGTTGAAAAGATAAACTGCAGCACAAAGCAAAAAGAAGAATGTAGAAAATGAGGACCGGGTCAGCTGGATTCAGTGAAAAAAAAAAAAGGCAAACATGCAAGAAGAATAAGCTCGACTATTGTAACTAATACAACAAAGACATTTGTAAATAATGGAGCAGTACCTGAATATTTTCCTTATAGTGGGGGCAGACAGAATAAACAGGAGCCTCGTGACCTTCAAAGGTGTACTGTTTTGCACCGGTAGCAGCATCCCAAACCTGAAATTCAAAAAGATAATGAGAAAAAGGAGTTTTATTCTGATTACACAAAGAAAATAGGTAACATGAGTGAGTAACCAACCTTGATAGTCTTGTCATCACCACAAGTAATAACACAAAGTTGTTTATTCGGGTGGGAGAATGCCAAATCATTCACTCCACCAACATGAGCTTCAATCTGTAATAGGAATTCAGTCACTGTTAGTAAGGAAAACTCTAAGCAAACAAGGCAAGAACGGGTGAAAATTGGAAACCATACACTCTGAATTATCCACTTACCTCCAGATGGTGTCTTACGTCGTCATTCCCGTGATAAGAATATATTTGAACAATGTGCCTAGAATATGCAACACCTGAAATGCGAAAAGCAAGGCGACACATGATTAACGTTTCAGTTAAACCCTTAAAATGGTTATGGTGATAAGGCTACACTAACCACCGAGTATTCCGTTATAGTCAAGGCTTACCAAATAACGAACCATCAGGGCTCCAAATAACACGGTTGACAGAAACACCAGGTTCCTTAACTAAGGCAGCCTGAAATTAACAAAGGGAAAATACAGTTATCACCAGGGGCAAATCATACATATATTTTTATCATAATGAACAAGAAGGTTTCAAAAGAACCAAATAAAAAAAAGGGAGAGATAAGATAAGAATGGACACACCTGCAAAGGCATTGAACAGGTACTAAGATCCCAGACTTTAAAGTTCTTCAGAACCAACCTCTCCCTTGATCCAACTTCCCACAACCCTATGTCCCCCACGTTGGTACCAACTGAAGCATCACATCGGGAGTAGCAACCAGTCAAATGACAATATCACTAGTAAGCAATTATTGGATAGAACTAGACCAATTACCATGTAAGTTAATAAAGCTAGTTTAATTACCATGTAATTTAATAAAGCTAAGTATTGAAAATGAAATATTAAAAAGCTAGGTAAAAGACAAACCAAGAAGTAGAGTCTGCTGAGCAGGATGAAAATCCATGCTCATAGGTGATGAACCCTGATTTAAAGTCCGTGTGACAGTTTTTGGCAAATCATCAGGCGCATTAATAAAAGCCTGACTGTGAGCATGTCCCGGAAATGATACTGGCAGCATGTTTACGGGCAGATTTACCTGCAGGAAAAAAAAAATTAGCAGAAGAGGAGAAAGAGTATAAGATTATCATATAAGGGGAGTTGTAATGCTCATGAATTTGCATATATTTGCAGAACCTCATCAGTAATTCCCATAGGCCTTGTTCTTTTAGAAACATGATCAGAATCCCCTGATGGATAGTCGACAGAAGGATTAGTAGGAGGAGTCCTTGGATGCTTCAATGCAGCTGCGAGGCAATAAAACCACTTAAATAAGAACCATGAACTACATGTCATTAGCATCATTACACAGGATACCCAGAGCAGCTAACAAAATAATAATCTATTACCTGGAATTGACGGACCACCTAGACCAATAGCCCCTCCTCCAGAAACAGCAGGATGAGCAACGGTGGAAGGATTGGACATCCAACCTGCGAGAGGTGTTGGAACTGGAGCTGGTGCAGGTTGAAAAGGCTGAAAATTTAAAGCCAAGCCCATCAAGGAAAAGTTTCTGATGGAAAACTTGATAACATTAGCCAGTTAAGGTGTTTAACTCACCCCATGTGCACCCAAAGGCGGAAAGCCTCCAGCTTTTGGTAATGCTCCAAGCAAAGGATTATTTGCAGGCGATGGAGCACGCGCCCCGTTTGGTTGTCCACATGAGTGATCCACAAAAAGAGTTTTTATATCTGGATTAGGTCTTGGGTTCTTACAAAGTTGGTGCTGCCAATTTAAGCTGTGATGTAAAAGAAAAACAATTCTCTTTAGTGCCCAAAAAAGTAACGAGTAAAATAATTTGATGATGAGTCCAACAATCTGTCAGTATGCACTGATAGGAACGAGTAAATGTACTATTTCTAGCGTTGGTTCTCCAGACATAAAATTTAAATGTCCCCATGATCTGAAGCACATATCCAAGACCTAAGATTGTAGGTAAATTACTTCTCAAATCCCCGTATTTGTTTTCCACAGTTTGGGATGGTGGAACCCACCTCTTATGTCAGGAAGGTTGTGCCTTAAACAATTGTAAGTACTATACACTTCATCAAAACCACAAAAGTTTGTACCTTAAAGGATCATTCCATAAAACCCACAAAAGTTTTAATGCTAAACCATTACCACTGCAGCCACATCCCTAAGTCATGTTAAGCAACAGAACAAGGTAGACGGCCAAAATTTAACGCAGTAAGAAAACTTACCTTTGATTAATAAGGGTCCTCAGCCTAGAATTCTTGAGTTGGGGGAACTGCAGTTTGTCACGGAATAAAGGATTTGCTTCGATCAGCTTCTTGAGCTCAACCAACATGATTGCCCTGGCAGACTTCGTGTCTCCATACTTTGATAGTTGTTCATTCTCTCTAATCACATGAGAAAACAGTTTAGATATGTTGGGTACATTTCTCTCGCACTAAAATCAGAACTATTTTGTATCATTTCTATCTTACCTAAAATTATCTAATGTCAAGAGCTGAGTGATTTCCTTAAAGAGTTCCTCGTTAAATGTGGCAAAAACCTTCAAATCTTTCACCAATATATCCACAGCCTTGGACCGATCATGCCTGAAAGAAATATACAAATGACACTGTCTTAAATGCAATTGAGCCACAGAATTACTTATAAAAAATAAAACCCATTCAAGAATGAAGTTTAACTTGAGCTTGAACTTGAGAGATTGCAAGCTTACTTATCCAGAGCCTCGAGATACTTCTGCTTCCTTATCTCGAAAAAGATTTTCATGGAATACCGATTGTCGTCTACTTTTGTGAACCCAGAAAGGTACTTCTCAACCTCATCCCAATTACCATTGTGAACCTCATCCTCAAAATACTTCATATTAAAAAAAAACCCAGATTCCTGTTCTAGCCTATTAATGCAAAACGCAAGCAATGAGGCAAATGGGTACGTAATAAACGGAAATTTGAAGAATTAGCCATTTTTTCCAAAAATAAAGAATATATAACCAAATTAAATGCGGGAGATTTACTTGTGAACAGTCTCTTTGAACTTTTCCTCGTCTAGAAACTGTAAGATCAGGAAAACGAGCTCTCTACTAAGCGACGACATCTTGACCGCCCCGTCTTCTATTCCAAACCCACAAATATCACCGTTAATTTAACTAGATCTGCACCCAAAAAAAATATAATAAACTAAAAAAAGGCACGAAAATTTGAAAAAAGCTCAGCCAGAAATAGCTCAGAAATTCAAAAAAAGGTCAAAACAAATAACTCCAGTTGGGGCAAACAAAACACACATCTCCAGAAACTAGATCATGGAAACAAAACACCATTTTTGCACAAAATGATCAGATATAATAGGCCCTACAGCATGTGAGAAGGTAAATTCAGGTTAAGGAAAAGAAAATTACATCCTTTATTTATTTAATATATTTATTTATTTTCTCTTCGAAGGATCAAAGAGACAAAGGAAGAAAGCAGCTTTAGACCCATGAGAAATCGAAGATGCAAACGGGGAAAAAAAAAGTGCAAATGACAAAAAACCCAAAAAAAAAAAAACAAGAAGAAGAAGAAAAAGAAAGTCAAGGCAAAAAAAAATAGAAGAAATGAAAAAAGAAAAATCATAAAACAGGAGATGCCAAAAACGCAGAGAAAAGGAAAGGTAAGAACTCTCACCTTGAGGACCAAATCAGAACGAGCAAACCACAGAACCGGACGAACAAAGGGGGAAGAAAGGGATAGAGAGAGAGAGAGCTTAGACGAGCTTTCTCTCTCTAGAAACTTTAGTTAACTCTCCTTCTCCAAGAGCTTTATCTCTCTCTAAAATTGTCTATTATTTATATTTATGTGTGTGTGTGTGTATATATATATATGTATATAGGTAGGAGGAGACATCTAAACTGGCAGAAATGGTGATTTTTATAGGAGGAGGCGACAGATAAAGGGTATGATAAGCAGAGATGTGTTTTCAAGTGATAAGTTCCATTGCTTTGATAAGTTATAGTGCACCTATCATATAAGTACAGGTGAACGTGGGTCCTGCTTAGCCGGCTATATCTTGTCGAGTTCATCGGCGCGGAATCTCTAGCTGACAGGTGTCCTTCAGCTTGGGTGAAAGAAGACTCCAGCCGTACTCCAATACGGGCAAGCTCATTTTGATCTAGCTGTACTTGCCGTACTGATTCAAGTTTTAGTGCCCGATCAAAACCTTTAGATTGATCAACGGCTCTGGAACGCGACAGATAGTACAGCTGAAAAGGAGGCGAAAATAACTTGGAAAGCGAGTGTCACTCCTCTCAGATCATCCAATAAACGACAAAGCTTTCTCGGATGGTCCCCACCTTTTTGCCCCCAGATTTCCAAAAATATTACGATACTTGCCATCAAGCCACTTTTATGCTTTTTCTTTTTCTTTTTCTTTTTTTTTTTTTGGAGTGTATATAGCCAGTCACTGTTTGAGAATAGCTCATAGCCAGTCTTTTAGTTATGGTCCTTAATGGAGATGCGGTACTTATTATATATCACGTGATACAGTAGTACATTTATGATTGCGATATGATAGGTTAATTTATCGGAATATTTTGGTTTTAAGGCGATAAAAAAGGAAAGTGAAACTTTTTTCACGATAAATTGGGGGGAGAGAGGGTTTTGGTTTCAAAATGTTGTTGAGCCAATAATTTATTTGATTGAGGTTGGGGTTATCATTAAATGAAAAATATTAATATTAATAAGTGTGGGGTTTTCGTTTTTTAGTCAGAGATGTGCCCTTTTTTGTCTTATCATAGAACCTAATACTGCCACATAATTCTGTAATCAGCAAGACATCAAACATAAGCGTTAGCTAAAACAGCGTTAAATTAATGCGTCAATATCAGATTTGAAATTTGAGTAAAATGTTCATTTCAACACTAAAAATATTTTAGGCCTCATTTGGTAGGAGTTACGCGGGTTTGAATCCACGAGTCTAGGGTCCGTTCAGTTCGTTAATTTGAGTTTTTAATTCGAGTTGAGATGTGATGTTGTGTGAGAACTTTTTACTGTAGTAAAAAAGTTAGATGTGACTGTTTCTGAGAATTTTTTACTGTAACAAAACTCGAATTCTAAACTCAAATCAGCGAAAAGAACGGGACCTTAATAAAATCTTCGTTTGGGATTCTTTAAAAACAAATACATAACCTCTCTCCATCTCAAAAATGAGAACCCACTTCCTCTTGAGTTTTGCCTATTTGAACCCGTATAATTTCAATCTATTTTTTCACACATATCCAAATAAAAGGTTCAAACCATAAGTTTCAAAACCCACAAAAGTCTCTATATGCGTTCGTACAAGTATTACGAGTAAAGTTAAAAGTTTGGGTCGCCCGGTCTAACCCGAACTTACCGTTAGAATTTGTATGAGAAATCTTGATAAATACTTTTTAAAAATATATATGTCTTGATTTTTATCTATTTTTCTTGATTAATACTCTTTTTAGTTAAATAACTATACTAATAAAAATATATTAATTAAGAATAAATTATAATCTTTTTTTTCATGCTCTTTTTTATTAGTGTTATTTCCAATTAAATGTAATAATATATGGCAATGAATGATCGTGTCCTTGATAAATGTTTTGTTTTGATGGGTACACAAAATTTGTAGGGCATGAATCATTGACAAGATAGAATAAAGAGAGTTTGGACTTGAACGAGTCAAACTCGCGTTGCCATTGCAGTATGGACTATGGATATCTTCTGTCGGTTGGCACTCACAAGAATAGTATTTTGGGTACCCATCATGTCAACAATTTTCAAGATTGACAACCAAAACTTCAAGGAATGCCTTTGCTGTGCTAACCTTTTTCTTACCCACCGCAATGTTGTCATGATGCTTGGACCATGTAACACGTATAATCTGGATATATGCTTACTTGTGGACAAAAATATCAAAACTACTTGTCTTATTCATTCCGTGAATTTAAATTTTTAATTCGAATTGAGATGTGATATTTTTTTAAAACTTTTAATTGTAGATAAAAAAAATTAGATGTGACATTTTTTAAAAGCTTTTAACTGTAGAAACTTAAAACTGAAAACTCAAATCGGTAAAATTAATGAGGCTTTTAAAATTTCAAAATTTAAAGGTCTCGTGCATCTTTTTTAAGTGCAAAAAGATTTTGACAAAAATTTGAAGAAATTTAAATAAATATTAAAAAATATTGATTTCGATAAGATTGTAGTGTATTTTCAACATAATGTCGAAAAATATAAGAAAAATATCAAAAATAAATTAAAAAAATTGTAAAAATTGACAGCCATAATTTATTTTCATTTTTTCTAACTAATAAATATTCTTCAGTTAGCATGTTTGGGCACTTTATAAATTGTCGCGATATTAATATTGTTCGAATCATAATAAAATCTCAATTACATTTGAGTCTTACAGAAATAAAAATTTTCTCTGGTATTACGATTTTTTTATTTACTTTGTATAAGTTTTTAATAAAAACTTATTTATTTACATATTCTTTTCCAATATTTATCATATTCTAGAATTTCATAATTTTTAATATTTTAAAACAAATTTTCATAATTTTCATAATTCTTAATTTTTCCGTTGATATTGATATATTTCTTAAAATTTTATTAAATCCGCATTATCGATATTTATACCGGCCTATATTTTCATTCATTGATTTTATACCCATGAAATTTTAGTCATATAAGGGGTTGTCCACCAAAGCTATGAAAGTGAAGTAAAGGATATATGCCTTTAAGAGAAAAGAGAAAAAAAAAAAAAAAAATCTAACATTGTATAAAACACATACATAAGTCTCACTGCAGATGCCAAATGGTTGCTGCAAAGTAACCCCATCGATACAATTTTAGAGAGTCGTACTACAAAATAATTGAAAATTCATTCTACAATTTGGGTCCCCAATTTTCAAAATGTGAAAATTTATATCAAAATATTAAATTTTATACAAGATTAACTCAAAAATTCTAATTAAAACTGAAAGAATAAGTAAAAATTTGAGTTAGTTTGTGATTTGGGTCCTCAAATGTAAAAAGTAGAAGGTTCACACTACAATTTACATGAAAAGTTTCAAATTTATTGCTAAAAAAAATGCAGGGGATTTTATGTTTATTAATCAACATTCTTTAGTTATAAGACAATAATTGCAATAAAATTTTAAACTTAGGGTCCTATTTGACAAAGTTGAATTTGAAATCTAAATTTTCAAATGCTGATAAGCTCAGAGGGCGTAATTGCAGAAAGTCCTAAATTATTTTTTAGCATTTTTTTAATAATTGATTTTTTTTAGCACGTGATGATAAGTCAGAATAATTGAGCCAAGCAGCCCCCTCTCCAAAAGCAAATCTCGTCTCTCTCTTTTTTTTTAGATTAAACCGTGTGTTCAATTTATCACTTTAGAGAAGAGTTTGTGCTTTAAAATATCGAGATATTTATATTCATTAATTAATGTTATGCTTTTAAATCCCAATTGTTAATAGATTTATAAACTTGGGATTTCATACTAAAATTAAAGATGAGGTCCAAATTTAGTGTTGAAAACGTTATATTTCTGAAAAATTTTATTAAATCTGCATTATCGATATTTATACCGACCCATATTTTCATTCATTGATTTTATACCCACGAAATTTTATTCATATAAGGGGATGTCACCAACGCTATGAAAGTGAAGAAAAGGATACATGTCTTTTCAAGAAAATTTGAAATGTCCACAATCAAAAATCAATTTTGTAGCACTTTTTTTTCTTTTTTATAATAAAATGTGACAACATTATTCAAATTAAAAACAAAAAAAAATTAAGACAATTAGTTTTTAAATAATTTTTACTTCATCAATTTAACTCTATGACATTGAGTTTTGATTCTATGAGATTAGGAAATGAACAAAGTTCATATGGTTATACTCATTCATATAGTTCTCACATGTGATATACTTTAAAAGTATATAACCAAGATGGTTTGTTTAATATATTAGTGTATCCTCAATCATAGGCCAATATTGACATGTCATTACACATCCTTGAAGGCTATTTGTCAAGTTGAACAAACTAACATTATCTAAATTATGGATTAACAGTGGAAAGAGATCAAGAAAAATACATGTTGCACACCAACAACTACCTTAAGAATTATTTAAAGATAATATATTAATAAATGTATTGTTTAGATTAAGATCGGAACTTACCAAATACTTTTTAACTTGTTAGAAACTCGTTTTGGTATTGAAAGTAATTTAAGTCCATGTGTGCTCTATTAAGTTTGGTAGTTAATTTTCATATAATATATTGAATTATTGTACCGTGTTTGCATTAAGTATGTAAAATTATATTTGAATCGTAATCTATATATAATTATGATAATTTTTTATTATATTATATTTGTTATTAATTAGTCCAAATTAAGTAATATGATTGTTTTTAACGTTTTTTATAGTCTCAATAAAAAAATTTTAAGATTTTTTTAAGGTATTTAATTCTTTCTAAAATATCTGTAAATAGCGGCATTTTCGTCAACATTATCATTAAAATAAAACCTCGACAACCTTATTGAGATCGACATTTCCATCCATGCATGCAACTGCAGCTCATAAACCAAGTATTTTCCTTTTTTTAGATTAAACCAAGTCTGTCTGCTAGCCGAAAAAAATAATAGAAAAAATAATAGGTGCGTTTGAAATTATTTTTAAAAACGTTTTTGTACGTCTTTTGAGGTACGAAAATGAAAACGGTCTACAAATTACGTTTGTTTAATAAAAGTTTTGAAAACAGAAACGAAAACAAAAAACAATGAGAATGCTTTTTGTGAAGAAAGTAGAAAACAATTGAAAGTTGTTTTCCCCTTTTTAATAACTAATAAATAGATAGTAATTACTTAATTATTAATTAAATATTAAGTTATTACTATTAAGTTTTTAATTTTATTAATAAAATAATAAATAATAGTAATTAATTATTTAGTTAAAGATTAATTGTCAAAAATTAGTTATATAACATATTAACAATAAGAAAAGTAATAATAGGTTATTAAATAAATAATTAATATTTTATATATCAATCATATATTATGTTAATTATAATCTATTAATTAATAAATAGTTAGTAAATAAAAAATAATTACTAAAAATTAATCATGTGATATATCAAATAATAGATTATTAAATAAACATTAGTAATTAATTAACTAATTATGTAATTATGTAACTAAAAGTTAATAATTTAAGTAGTAAATGGAATATTAATAAATTATGTATATACTAATTATTTTTCTTAATACACTAATTAATTACTTATAATCTAATAAATATGAGTACATTACTAACATAATAATTACTTATAATTAATTACTAGTTACTATCTTTTAATTATTGTCACGCCCCAAAGCAGGGGTCGGTGACGTGGAGCTCGATTAGGGGTTAAACGCATTATAATAAAGGAAATTCCTAGCGAGCCCCACACTTAATTAAAATAAATTACAGGATCTATCCACAGGATCTTTCAGTATCGTACATACATGACATGTAAATAAAATATTACAGACATCAACCACAGTCTAGAAATTTAAATATCAGAGTTTACAGAATTTACAAATTCTTACATATATCCAAGAGGATGAACACAATCCTCACTTGATGGAATGGTAGCAAATGATCCAGCTACTCCGCACCGCTCCTAGAGTCGCCTGGGAGGGGTTTAATATATATAAAACAATAAAAACATGAGCGAAAGGCCCAGTAGGATATAATTTGAAATGACTTTATAAATAAATGAGTAAATAAATGAGCGAGTAAACAAATAAATGAATAAGTAAATAAATTATGACATTCAGTCCCGACACAACAGCCAGAACCTCACATCCTTTTTCTCAAACGAAATATATCTGTATTACAGGCATCAGCAAGTAATTTATACTATGATAAATTACTTACACAACCACGTGCGCAAGCCATATCACCCCCGGGCTGGGTTTCTGCTTCTGCCCCTAAAGGTGCATTCTCCACATCTTATCTTAGCCATCAGCCGGTTTACCGTTTCGCAATATCTCTTATCTTAAGAAATCATTCATTAACTTTATGAAATCGTTTATTATAAACCCACAAACTACAACAAGCAGTGGGTCCCATGAACTACAACAAGCCATGGGTTCCATGAACTACAACAAGCCATGGTTTTCAAATATTTTTCTTTCACAAACAAGTTCCTTTCTTTAAAACATTTGCAAGGCAAAAACTCTTTCAAAAAATCAGGCTCACAAAGAAAAGGGATAAGAAATCCTACCTCGTAAATATCAAACATGTGGCTAGCGGTGCACTATTCTGGCTTCCGTTTCCTCAAGCCACTCAATCTGAGTCCTCAGCTAGCCCTGATACAAGACAATACTTTAGGATCAAACTCTCATTCCTAAAGCAACTCAATCTCAATTATACCATTTGATTTCCTATTAGTGTGCCATAATTCAATTACCAGTTTCACAAACCATTTAATGTTTCAAATCATCATTCCAAGGGATTTCAATCTCAAAACATGGATTAAAGATGCTAATCCATTCCTTATGGGTCCCCAAATGAAGCTAATTTGGGTTCTCCTCGAAAACAGAGGTCAAAACAGTATTTTCAGGCCAAACGGGGTCAAACCCCGTGTACACCGGTCGACCAGTGACAGAACAATGCATCACCACCGGTCGACTGGTGGTGTGCAATCCGGTTGACCGGTGAGGCCAATGCAATCCGGTCGACCGGTAAAGAACACCAGTGCGAGAAAACTCACAAAATTAGTTTGAAAACCTGCAAATTCAGTCCCAAATCAAAATATCTCAAGGGACAACCACTAGATCCGGGTTCTAGGTACTGAATCAAGTCTAAAGAACTTAAGATCTCCAATTTCTACTATAGTTTTACTCAAAATTCATCAAAATCCATTTCGAACCAAAAATAAGTTTTTAAATCCAAAAATCTGAGATTCAAGATAAGTTTTTCAGAAATCTTACCTCAAATCCTTTTCTTGACGTTGAAAACTCTTTGAAATTCCTCTTTGGTTCGAGATCCGGTTGATTTGAGACAAAAACGGGAGAGAGAGTGAGAGAACGAGAGAGAATGAGAGAGTGAAAGAGAGAGAGAGAGAGAGAGAGAGAGAGAGAGAGAGATTTGAGGCTTTCTGTGGGAAAGAGAAAAGGAAGGAAAGAAAAGAAAAGGAAAAAGGAAAAAGAAAAGGAAAAAAAAAAGAAAAATAGGTGTCCAAGTATTTTAAAATGGTAGTCTAAAAATGTGTCCATACACACTTCTGGGTAAAAATGTAAATACTGAGAATATTTAAATACCTTAGAATTATTCAACTTTACACGTCAGAACCATTTATTAATCAATAATCAATTAATTAAATCAGATTAGGCACACTAATAAATCTCGATTACCTTAATTAATCTCGTTTAATTCTTCGAGGTATTACAATTATTTAGCCTATTAATTTATTATATATATAGTTTAATTACTAATATACTCATTAATAATAACTTATCTATTATTATTATATTATTAATATATTAATTTTTATTTGCTAATTACTTATCAATTATTAATTACTTAATATATTAATTACATGTACTCAAAATAAATATAAATGTAACTAAACATGATTTTATTTTTTTATCATACTCAAACCAATCACTTGAAATACTACCAAATATAAATTTCAGAATAATTTTTAAAATAATCTTATTTTTATTTTTGTACCAAAAATAAAATCATTTAAAAAATATTACCAAACATATTTGTTTAGCATCTACTGTCTAGTACGTGTATTGATGTCATTTAGGGGAAATAATGCATTAATGTCTGCCCTCTGTTTGTTGGAGTGCAGCTAGCCTCTCACAAGACTCCACCCAAAAAAATAATAATAATAAAAGAATTCATTGACTAAAAAATAAATTAATAATAATTTTTATTTTTAACAATTAGATTATTATTAAAAATTATATATTTTATATATTTTTTAATATAATGTGATTTGAAATTTAACCGTAAGAAATTAAAAATTTTTGTGAGAGAAAGTAAAAAAAATAAATAAATAAACTAACACTCTGACAAAGATTTTGACACATCACTTTAAAAAATAATTAATTTTTTTTATTTTTTGAAAGATAATTGTGTATTTTTTTTGCTGGATTAGATAATTGTATATATGTTCTACGTCCATATTTTATAATTAAGGGGCGTTCATTTTATTAATTTAAATTTTATTATAATAAAAAAAATTTAAAAATAATTATGTCTAATTTTTTTATTATAATAAAAAATTTTCACATAAAATTATATTTAAATTTAACTTAAAAACTCACGTTAACGAATTAAATTAAATAGACCCTAAAGTTACCGGATAGTCAAACTTTAGCTCACCAGATCCCGAAAAGACCACTTCAATTTCTCACGTTAATCCCGTGGAAAACTAACAATAACTTTCAAATCGCGGAATAAAGAATATACTCGCGTTTTGTCATTTCTAATGAGTTACAAAGTCGATAAATTGATTTCCTTGCCTCTATACTTTTTTTTTTTTTTGGCTAATCCCTTTGCCTCTATTATACTTTTTGTAGCTTGAGCTGTCAATTGTCAGACAGTGGGTCTTTTTTTATTAGGAAAGTGGAGCTATTCAGCTCATTCTATCAATGACCATTTCCCATTATTTCTTTTTTCTTTTTTTTTTTCATATATATTTTTGTAGAAATTGACCTGTCTAGTTGTCTGTAATTCTAGATTTTTTTTCCCTAAGGTCCACGAATTGTTTTAGACTTTCACTATGAAACGTTTTTTTTTTCCCTCTGAAAAGGTATTTTATTTGGTGCATTTATAGTAGAAGGTTATTTTGCGATATGATATGTTGTATGCAGTATGAATAATGTGAACTGTGTTTTAACTAACGAATTACTTTTTTAACGATATGATATGTTGTATGCAGTACGAATAATTATATGTTGTGCACGTTATAAATTTTTAATATAAACGTGCATAGATTTAATCATTAAAAAACTAATTCAACAGTTAAAAACAATAGTTTCTAATGGCTGAGCAAAATAACTTACTACACCATAAAGATTCATTTTTCTTTATACTTAGACCCCGTTCATTTCACTTATTCGAATTTAGAATTTAAATTTTGCTATAGTAAAAAATTTTGTTACATTAAAAAACTCTTAGAATCAATCACATCTAACATTTTTACTACAGTAAAAAACTCTCACATAAAGTCACATCTAAACTCGAATCATCAAATTAAACGAGTCCTTAATTACTTTACGGCCCTTGTTTTTTTTTTTTTCCCTTTCCGCTCTCTACAACCCTTGTTTTTCAAGCTGTATATTACATTCCAAATTTCAGCTATTGGATAAGGGTTAAAATGATCTGGATCATTCTGCTATAGGTAGCAAAACTTTAACTACTACAATTTAAAATATATTTACATTCTAAAGAGTTAAGATTGCTACTCAAGAACGTATATGAATGGTCATCTCAATCATTTATCAACGTATTTTAAAGTGAGATTACGTCTAAACTAACGTTATAATTAATGACTAATGATTGAAAATAAACACAATGACAAAAAGGTTCTCAGCGTTGCCCTTAAAAGATGACATATATTTCCTTAAATCACCGTGTGATAAACATTTATAGGCGGTTTGTCTCGCGAGTTTGAAAAAAAAAAATCAATTTTTTGAGATAAAACCCTGTGTAAAAAAAAAAATGAAATGCTTCTAACAATAAATTATGCCCTCGTTTGGTTCGTTGGTTTGATTTTTGTTGGTTTGAACTCTTTGATTTGAACATAAAAATTCAAATTGTGTGATTTAAATTATAGTTTGAATTGACGTTTGGATGTGTAATTAAAGTTTTAATTTGAACATGAAATAAAATTTGAATTTGTGTTTGGTAGGTGTGAAAAGTAGAGAGAGTGGGGCACTTTTTACTGTTAAAAATGGTTTGAGCGGTTGAACTTGAGAAGGAAACTAAACTCTAACTTGAGCCGTTTAACTCAGTTCAAACGATAAATATAATTCAAACTGCATACTTACCAAATGCTAGTTCAAACTATACTCACTGTTCAAACTGAATTAAGCTGAATTAAACTAGTGAAGCAAACAAAGACTATAACACATTTGTAATAATTTCCCTTTTCTTTTGAGGTGTACATTACTTATTTGACTTTGTATTTTTATTTGACCAACTAGATAGTTTAGTGTGAAATTAGGTTTATGATAAGGAGGGGGGGACCTAAGTTTAAATAAATATTGCTGAGATAAAAAAAAATCCAAGATTAATAGGCGTTCAAATGCCATTTTGCTGTCCTATAGAGTCCAATCATTTTTGGATATATTGTAATCTTGTCACGTTCTTGGGCCCATTCAGTCTTATGCTCTTGTCACTATATACTACCAAAACAATTTAGCAATACAAATTGCAAGCTAAAAGAATAATAGAGAAGAGAGATTGAACTCAAAACCTCGTCATTCAAGAAAGTGCAAAACTATCGTGACAAGTTTTAACACATGTATTGCATTTGCATTGCATGTACACAATTATGATTATTCTTAAAAGCTTTTATGGTACTATAGACCTTTTTAATGCGTGTTATACATTCATAAGATAAGATTTCCTTTCTACAAGAAATATATATTTATATATACACAAACACACAAAGGTTACGTAAATCAACCAACTATATGGTACCAATGCAAGGCTTAACACGTCTTTTTCTTTTTCTGCTTTCGAGATAAGTTGAAAATTTTAATACTCTAATCGTTTGGTTAATTAAGGGCCCATTTATTAGTTTACTGATTCGAGTTTTTAATTTGAGTTGAGATGTGATTTTATGTGAGAGCTTTTTATTGTAGTAAAAAAGTTAAATGTGAATGTTTCTGATAGTTTTTTACTGTAACAAAACTCGAATTTTAAACTCGAATCAGTGAAATGAACGAACCCTAATTGTGCGGGGTTGAGTTTGCGGTCTGGTGTGAGCGAAACGTAACCCGTTCTATGAGTATAATTGAATTAAGATCCTTGTACAATTAATTACATTCCCTTTTAATTTTATTGATGGACTTATGAAATTACAATTATATTATGGACGAAAGTGATGGACAAAATAATGACAACAACAATTTCCTGTTTTTTTTAATAAAAATTGAAAGGCAAGTGGATGGAATGGGTTATCTCTCAAGGGGACGGCATGTAAGGTACGTAAATGACATGCAAACAAAGTGTGAGGTCCACCAAATTAAAAGATGCAATATAGCTTCTTTTTGTTTTTGTTTTTTATTGTTTTTAAATACTAAAATGTAGCTCATATACTATTACTATACATTGTAATCCACCACATACTCTCTCTTACTCCATTCTCCACGTCTTATCATTCATTGCATAGACTTTTTCCCATAAAATATTGGGGTTTGAAAAGCACTTTGTAAGTTATCTCCTTGAGAAAATGGGTTTTTAACATATTTTTTTCTCTTTTCTTTTCGGTAATGACTCGCGAGATATTGACTAATCCTTTTTTTTTTTCCTTTTTTCTTCCGTTTTAGGTGGGTATGAGATTTCGTTCGCTGAATTGATTCCCCAAAATCTCGTTGGGACCAAGTGATCAAAACGAATATAAAAGGAAAGACTCACGAGGTTTCCTGCCGACTTGAAAAGTAAGACCAGTATGAGACTTTGAAGTGGGTTTGTTCTTTTTCAGTCCCTTTTATTTTTTTTATTTTTATCTTACTTTAACCTTGTTTTTTTGGTTTGATAATCACTCTGGTACTTTTTGTTAAAAAAATTGTTTTTCTTGTGGCTAAATTAAAAAAATAACAAGTCATTTATTACAGTAAAAAATTCACATTTAATTTTTTTTATTACAATAAAAAATTCTCATAAAAATCACATCTTAACTCGAATTAAAAATTTAAATCGAAAAAACTAAATGATAGTTCATAACTTTATCTCCAATCGCACTTTAGTTCATGACTTTTAAAAAATTTCTAACTTAACCTTATTTTATGAGTTTGTTTAAGTTTAAGTACTTTCTATCGATTTACTGTTATAAAGTAAACAAAATATACACATGATATTGCTAAAAATAACACTAGGTTGACGGAATACAAAAAATTAATCATGTAATCTTGATGAAAATAGCACTTGACTAATGAAACATCATCTATATCCCGTTTACTATTTTAACATCAAATTATTTTAATAATACATTTTTTGTTATTTATATTATTCTAGATCTTTTTGTTGTATTTCAACATGCCCGATACAATTTTTCTACATGTTTAGTGGGTTTTGAGTGACTGTGTTTCACAAATAGATATTACGCTGGAAGAAAATTAGGGTTCATATTTTTTTTTGAAAGGCATTAGGGTTCATATTTGAATACAGTACAATATGGTTAATTTTTTATTTTAAAAATATTGCTCGAAAGTTTGTCATTTGATCACAGGGGAATTTTCATTTTATCTTTAAAAATTTTGGTGGTAAAAATTTATCATATATTCATTGATATAAGTGTGGATGGTATTTTGTTGTTGAATCGAATTCAAATTAATAAATGTTGTTGTTTGAGATAAGTGAGAGCTTTCTCTTTTGTGGGTGAGATAAGGTTACTATAAAGTTATCGTAATCTCATAGAGTCACTAGACTTGTGTTTCTAATAATTATTTGTCGTATTGTTATTAACACTTTACGTTCTTTAATTTTGTTCGGTTGTGTTAATGAAATCGCATTAGCAATTCTGTAATTTTTGTAAGTGTACTTATTGGGACCAACACGCAATGTTGTAATTTCTATTCTCTCACAATGTTACTATTATTTGTTCGGTTCTAAATATTTCGTTATGTAATAAGTTTATTGATTTGCGTAATTGTTTTCTACGTTATTTAACTAAATCGTGTAATAACCTACTACTCTTTGTTAGGAACATAGGGCCCGTGTGTTTCCATTTTCATTTTCTTTTTTACGTTTTTCGAGAAAAAAAATGAAAACGGGACATGAAAATGTGTTTGGGAAAAATCTGAATCAAAACTAAAAACAAAAACGTTTTTGTCTTTTCTGAAAAAGTGAAAACGAAAAAAACTTATTTTCATTTTCATACAAAAAATAAAAACGTTTTTATTTTTTGTATGAAAATGAAAAGAAAAACGTTTTTATTTTTTGTATGAAAATGAAAAGAAAAACGTTTTTATTTTTTGTATGAAAATGAAAAGAAAAACGTTTTTATTTTTTGTATGAAAATGAAAAGAAAAACGTTTTTATTTTTTGTATGAAAATGAAAAGAAAAACGTTTTTATTTTTTGTATGAAAATGAAAAGAAAAACGTTTTTATTTTTTGTATGAAAATGAAAAGAAAAACGTTTTTATTTTTTGTATGAAAATGAAAAGAAAAACGTTTTTATTTTTTGTATGAAAATGAAAATAAAAACGTTTTTATTTTCATTTTCATACAAAAAATAAAAACGTTTTAAAAACAATTCCAAACGCACCCATAGTTTTTCATCCTTTAAAGTGAGGTAAGGAAAACCAACCTTATTTATTACGCTTCCATTTTTGGTTAGAAAATAATTGAAATCTAAAATTTCAATCAAATAATCCTAATCGTAATATAATTTATTATGATGATGAAATCTCGACTCTTTTTTTTAACCGGATTAAATCTTAAATTGAACACGTGAAGTTGATACAATAGTCAATAATCGTGTGTTGTATAATTCCTCCCCCACCTTCGGTAGGCGACTGTCGCGTAAAGTTTTTATTTTTTTGAAAATGTAGTTTTTATTTTTATTTTTAATGTCTATCAACAAGACTATAACAAAACATATACTATTTTTATTTTCGGTCTTTCTTTTCTTCTTTTAGCTGGCGTCTGTTATTCATTCAAAATTCATTAATTTTATATTTTATTGTAGAAAAAATTGTACATTTTACCTTCAAATCACACGGATGATTATTTTTACCCTTCTAAGTATAGAATACCCCTGGTTTGTGATATTTTGACCACAATTCAAATGTCTTTTTTATAAGGAAACTCAAAAAAAATTTAAACTCGACTTACAATTTTATTTAAGTGTATGCTCTTTTATAAAATTTGAGTTTAAACTTGAATTTAAAATACTATATAAATTTAAATTTAAATTTTGACTCACTTAAACATAAATTTAAATAGATTCTCATAACTCAAATATGCATATCCAAATATAAACTCAAATTATAACTTAAATTTAACTCAAAACTCAAATAGATTTTCATAACTCAAATATACATATTCAAATATAAACTTAAATTATAACTTAAATTTAACACAAAATCTTCGCTCAAATTACTATGGGTTTGTTCTTTTAGAGTTTAAGTTGAGTATAATTCTTGAGTTGAATTTGAATTATAACTTGAGTTGAACTTGTAACTTGAGTTTGTGTTTGGTTGTATACATTTGAGTTATGGTTTGAGATAATAATCTTTTTGAGTTTGTGTTTGAGTGAGCCAAAATTTAAATTTATATTCAGATAGTATTTTAATAAAAACTCAATGCCGATGAAAAATTTTAATAGGGCATATGGGTTGGGTTTTATTCATCTTTTCAATGTCAACGCATAGAAAAAAAAATCATCTCAATCAGAATTAAAACGAAAAAGTTATAACATTTTTAAGAATAAAAAAATAATGTTCATAAATCTGAGTTTGAGTTTCTGAATTCAAATTAAAGGAGAAACTTGAACTCAAATTTTTATCCTAAACTCAAATTTAAATTCAAATTTAAACTTAAAAAAATATAAATTTAAATAAAATTATAACTTAAATTACTTTTTTTTTTTAATTTTTAACTTAAAAGAACAAGCCTTAAGTATCTTTAAAATATAAAAGAACAATTCCTACAGTACCCTCAATAACAACCCCCATGTTTAATCATTCCCTCTCCGCCTTTCTCTCTCTACTATCTCTTTCCTCTCGATCTTTCTCTTCGCCTCCTCTCTTCCGCCGCCTCTTTCTCTCTCTCCACATCTGCTTCATCTCCCTCTCCCTTTCTCTCTCTCTCTCTCTTTCCCGCCCCCGTCGTTCTCTCTCTCTCTAGCTTTCTCTCCTCTGTCGATTTAAGGCGCCGACATTACCAAGATCGCGAGATCGCATATCGCAGATTGCTTCGTCTTCTCGCGCCAATCTCGGCTCTTCTATGGCAGATCGTGAGATCTATCAGCGATCGTTCTCCTTCGCTCTCTGTCGCGATTCAATCGGTGTTCGGAGGCTCTTCTTCTCTCGCCATCGTGAATCAGACGGTGTCGGGAGGCTTCTCTTCGCACGCCGTTGGACATCAAATGATGTCGGTGAGAGTTCTCTTTCACTCGCCGTCGCAAACTGAACGGCTGGGGGGGTCTCGTTCATGCTGCTCCTTTTCATCGTCCTCGAATTTGGTAGATCCCTCCTTTACTTCTTTCTCTTTGCTTTTAGTTTTAGGAATATCGTGCTTTGATTTCTTTTTTTTTTCTTTATTTTGTTATTCAAAAGTTTGTCTTTGTTTGGATCTTGATCTCAAAACTGTGGATCAATTTTCTCCATTTAGTTATCCACATCGGTGTTCTTAGACAGGTCATGAATTTCTTTTCATTGGCTCTTATAGAAATATACGAGTTTTTTTCCTTCGTTCTAGTTTTTCAGTTCTGTAGCATTTGTATGTTCTTTATCGACTTTTCTTGTCATGCTTGAAATTAGAACGAGATGTTGTTATTTTTCCTTTTTTTTTTTGCTTGACTGGTGATGAAATATATTTTACTTGACTACTGCAACAACAGAAATGCTTTTGCCCTTGAGTAAATGGATATTGCCTCCTAGTTCTTTATCGGAAACATTTTAGAACTAAGTGATTTTTAGTTGTAATTAGTTCGTAAAAAGATTGTGGTTTGTTACTTTGTTTCTTCACGGTACTTGTTTTGTTATCGTTCTACGGAATGGCGGTTTTTTTCTATTAAGTGCGTTTGTTTAATTAGTTTGTTGATTGCATTCAGATTTTGCAATAAGAATAATTAGTACAGAATGTGGATGATTTCATTTTTTTGAAGTTGGACATATTTAGACTAACAATTTCCTCATAGGGTTGTGTGAGATGATTTAAATGGCAAATGTCTGATAACTTTTTTTTTTTTTTTTTGTCAACTTATTCCTTAATACAACAACAAGAACAATATTACTATGGCCAGTAAAGAGATTTGAGATTATTGAAATACTTAATACATAATTAACAAAATTTATCTTTTTATTCTAAAATTCTGTCTTCATTGTTTTATTTGTAGGAGGATTTTGTAAAGTAGAGCTTTTGATTTTGGAGATTCGAGCACATTTGCCGTTTTCAATGAGATTGGAGTTTTGTTTTTAGTTTGTGAATTAAATTTCTGGTGTATGATGCTGTTTCGGTAGAGAATGTGTAATTTTTCAATTTGATTATTGTTGCTATAAATCTACTGATATTTGTTGAAAAAAGCACCATAATATAGCCGATTATGCTTAATAATCTGGTAAGTTATGAATTATAACCGCTTATGCTTAATAATCTGACAAGTTATGGATTATAATCGCATAAATTGACAGATTATGAAACCTAATATGTCACGTTATAAAGCATAAATTGGTAGTTTATAGATCATAACCTGTCAGACTATGACAGGAGGCTCGCGGCCGGTGTAATTTGTCAGATTATGGATCATAATCTGATGGACTATGACCGGTGCTGGCGATCGACGACCGGTATAATCTGTCAGGTTATGGATCATAACTTGATAGACTATGGCCAACGCTGGTGTAATCTGTCAAGTTATAGATCCTAACTTGATAGATTATGACTGGCGGCCGGCCGAAAACCCGTCGGTGGCCGGTGTAATGTGTCAGGTTATGGATCATAACATGTCTTGTTATGGCCGGCTAGAGAGAGACACATCGGTGGCCGGTTAGTGATGGGAGACTGCCGTCATTTCTTATGGACCATTGATGGTAACTTTAGAATTTTAAAAATGTTTAATTTAATTATTTTTATTATTTTAATTGTAAAACGGTAGAGATTAATAAGTTAATCTTTAAGAGTTAGCAATTATTTGGAGTACTAGTTTGGGAGTATTTTCCCATTTTTTCTCTTTATTTTAGATTTTGTTTTTGCAAATTGAACATTCAAACTTTATGCTGTAATCAACAAAGTGGGTATAATTGGTACTTGTTGTGGGGAAAAATATGCGCTGCCACGTCGATACAAGAGGCCTCCATGAGGCTGACCCTTCCAAGGAGGAGAGGCCTCCATGAGGCTGACCATTCCAAGGAGGAGAGGCCGACCCTTCCAAGGAGGAGAGGCCTCCAAGAGGTCGACCCTTCCAAGGAGGAGAGGCCTCCATGAGGCCGATCCCTCCAAGGAGGAGAGGCCTCCATGAAGAATGTTCTTAAACCTGTCAAGAGCCCCAAGGGGCGTCCGAACGGCCAACGCCTCCAAGAAGGAGAGGCATCTATGAGGCCGACCCCTCCAAGGAGGAGATGCTTTCATGAAGAAGGTTCTTAAACCTGCCAAGAGCCTCAAGGGGCATCTGAACGGCCGACGCCTCCAAGGAGGAGAGGCATCCATGAGGTCGATCCCTCCAAGGAGGAGAGGCATCCATGAAGAAGGTTCTTAAACCTGCCAAGAGCCTCAAGGGGCATCTGAACGGCCGACGCCTCCAAGGAGGAGAGGCCTCCATGAAGAAGGTTCTTAAACCTGTCAAGAGCCCCAATGGGCATCCGAACGGCCGACGCCTCCAAGGAGAAGAGGCCTCCATGAGGCCGACTCTTCCAAAGAGGAGAGGCCTCTATGAGGCCGACCCTTCCAAGGAGGAGAGCCCTCCATGAAGAAGGTTCTTAAACCTACCGAGAGCCTTAAGGGGCATCCGAACGGCCGACGCCTCTAAGGAGGAGAGGCCTCCAGACGGCCGACCCTTCCAAGGAGGAGAGGCCTCATAGGAAGCCGACCATATAAACATAGGTCCACATCTCCAGAAAGGCCCCTTAGTGGACAAAGGAGTTACGTCTGGGTTTGAAAAATGTCAGTAATGCAGGCATTAATTACAAGCTCATAAACCACAATTTAATGGACGGTGGAGGATTAAAGGGGGATGTGCATAGCCGCAATAGTGGACAAATTGGATGAGTGAACAGTGAAAAAGGTGGTGACAGGCTATGGGTTCCGGGTTCATAGGCTAGTAGGCTACTCAAGTGGATGAGCCTACCAAGAAAAATCACCCATGAAGTAATCTCTGGGCTATAAAAGGGGTAAGGCCCCGAATGAAAGGGATCTTTCTCTCTCGGATTCTCCGTCTCTCTTTCTCACTCTACATGTAATTAGAGAATATGAAAGATATATGCAAAAACACAGTGGATGTAACTCTTCATTAACAGAGTGAACTACTATAAATTTCGTGTGTGCCCTTTTATTCAAGCATTACACTCATATTACTTTCACCACAAAGCTTATTCAAACACTTCACAAGCATTATTTTCAGTATATAACTAATATTAGGCCGGTAACCCTACGGGATACCAAGGGGTGACCCGGCGTGATCCTGTTGATAAAATTTCACCGTCAACAATACCCTTTGCAGATCATCAAATGGACATTACAAAATATTATAACTCGCTACGTTGGCCCCCCTTAGTCTTTATCTTAATCAAAAATTTAAATAGTATGTCTTTTCATTGATAAATTGGACCTCCAAGAAAACCAAAAATAAAAAACAATAACGTTAATATTATTATCAATCAAAAACATTCTTTTATAGGCCTCTTTAACTGTAAAGTTAGTTTCTGATAATTAAATTTGATCAAAATTAATTGACTTAAAAAAATATAAAGAACATATAGTTTTAAATGTAAATTTAACAATTGAAAATAGAGAATTATTAAAAATTTATTTTTTTTATTTTATCCCAAAAAATCCAATCACTAAAACTATCTTTTTCTTTTAAGGAATCACTAAAACTATCTTATTCCACCCTAACGAGTCTGTTTCGTAGGAGAGAGAGATGGTGGAGAGAGATGAGTAGCGAGAGGGGGATGGAGGGGAGAGCCCTAATTTAGAGCACGTTTGGTATAAGAATTTTAGTATTCGGAACTATGATTCTGGTTCAAATCAGTGTTTGTTTACAAAGAGTAAAAAGTGATTCTGATTTGACTCACCTAGAATTAGTGTTTGGTTGGAATGGTTCTGATTTAAAGTTTGAATCTTGATGTGATGTTTTAAATCAAAATCTCCCATGATTCTAAAACCACCTCCCCCTTGGTTTTGGGTGGTTCAAATCCCTGATTTTAGTTCTGATTTTAGAATGATGATTTGATTCCAAAATCAAATCTAGAATCACACTGGTTTGAACCTTCATACAAAATGAAGTCAATGTTTAGTTAGAGGCAGAGGAAGAAAGAGAGGGAGAGGAGAGGTAGAGGGAAACTCTCTCCTTATGAGACCACTGTTTTATTAATGGATTCATGCAATCCACCAATTAAAGGTTTGAAAAGACTATTTTGTCTTTCAAAAAGTTTTGTATGAGATATTAAAAAAATAAATATATATATAAATAAATTAATATTCATCCATCAATTCTTTTAACTATTTCTTCCTCTTACCTAACAACATAAAGAATTACTATAATCATTTTCATCCCCCACATCTCCTATTCTTCTAACTCTCTTAATCTTTTCTCCTCTCTATTCCTCATACCAAATAAGATTAAAAGAAATGGAGATTCTCTTATACGCCTAGTATACCAGTAGATCAGGTTTTTTTTAACCGTTAGATTTGCGTACTTTTTGACTTTTACTTGATTTTATACATATATGATATAACCTACTGATATGTTGGCGCTTCATAAAAAGTTCCTAAAAAGAAAACTCCGCTTTTTTAGTTTTCAGTGTAACGACATTAACATGTTTATTCACTTATTAAAAAACAGTCACAAGTTTATTTTACATTAAAGAGAGAGATAGTCATTTGTTTACTTACAAAATGAGTTTAAAACCCTATGTACATTAAGGGAATGAAAAATTAAGAGGTACATACTAATACTCTCTTAAATCATTTATAATGCAAATATTAATACTAATTACATATTTAACATTCAAAAAAGTATGATGTGTTATGGTATTTTCATTTTTACTCTAATTGATAATGTTATTTGAAATACTAAATTTACATTTTCTTATAATCATTAAGTTTTAAAAGTTATAAAAATAAATTATTATTTTTAAAATAATTAAAAAATATAAAAATTACAATGATTATATAAAAAATAAACATTTTAATCAATATCAGTCTAATACTAAATTTTTCATATACTATATACTTAATAGAAAATCTATTACAAAATATAACATATAAAAAATTTAACATAACTAATAACATTACATTAAAAAGTGTTTTTTATACTTAAATTTTAAATTTATAATTGATAAATTAATTATAATATTATATTAAAAATGCTCTTAATATTATTTTCTAATTAACAAGAATGAATATCAAAATTGAAGAGGAAATATGAGTTGTTGAAATAAAAGGAAAAGTTGATCCTAATTCCAAATAATAACGAGTTTTTTTTCCGAATTAATAAATATTGATAGTATTGAGGTACACAATATTTTGAAATTATACCCAATTAGGTACCTTGCGCGTCCATTCATTTATGAGTTGTCTGGTGCGCCACTTTCTACGTGTCTGTTTCAAAAGAAAAAGACAACATTCTAGCAAAGGACTCCTGAATAGTTTACGCCGAATAATTTACACTTTGTTCAGTTACTTTTTGAATTATGATAATTTAAATATAATTCTTATAAATTAAATTTAAAATTAAAGTTATAATGTAAATTTATATTTAAATATACATATTTAAATTATAATTTAAATTAAAATTTTATTTAAATAAGTTAAAATTTATATTTATATTTAAATAATATTTTAATAAAAAAAGTAAAATTTTATTCGTCTCTTCGAACACATAAAAAATTATCTCAATCAGAATTAAAACAAAAAAATTATAACATTTTTAAAAATAGAAAAATACTATTCATTACTTAAATTTGAGTTTAAAAACTTAGATTGAAAGAGAAACTTAAACTCAAATTTTAACCTCAAATTCAAGTTAAAACTAGAATTAAAACTCAAATTCAAACTCAAATTTTACAAATGAATATTAACTTGAAAAAAATTGTAACTTGAGTTCAAATTTTTTGAATTTTACTCTAAAAGAACAAACCTTTAAGCCTTATTTATTTCACCGATTTGAGTTTAAAATTTAAGTTTTATTACAGTAAAAAATTCTCAAAAACAGTTACATTTAATTTTTTTTATTACAATAAAAAACTCACATAAAATCACATTTCAACTCAAATTAGTGAATTAAACGAAACCTTAGTAACTAGTGGATTATGTGTGGTTGTACAGATATTTAATAATTTAATTAATAGTAATTTAAAATAAGAAAATGTATAAAACAATGATCATGTACATATCTATAAATCATATGTTAAATATAAATAAAACAAAATATTATAATTAAAATTGCAACTCACTTTTGTAGTGCAAGAAAATCCGCAATAATTGATATTCAAACGTACAGTAATTGTTCTCTTTTTTATTTTTTGTTCACAAATACAGCTTTGGACAACACGCCAACTCTCATACAATTAATTGAAATAAAATGAATTTCCTACTAATTTAATGAATACAAAATACAATAAAAGTTATAAAAAAAAATGAACATAAATTTTTAATTACATTACATTTGCTATATAGGAAAAAAATTGGATACACAACTTTCACTGATGCATACTGAGAAGAGAATTTGCGTATTCTTCAATTGAAGAATTCTCATAAAAAAAATTGCAGAAACAAAACAGTAAGATGGCAAATGAATAAATAAAGTTATAAAACTCAAAATAGTAAATGACTTGAATAATATTATATAACGTTCAGATATTTCTCTTTTATTGATAATAACATATATCATAGATAACACAAAAAGGACTTTACAATCCTTTTAGCTGTTATTTAAATTACTATAGAATTTATATAAAATAATAATAGATTACCAAAAACAGAATAAGAAGAAAGGAGAAAGCAAACAATGTCAGACATAGGTTATAAAAGGAATGGAAAAATAAAATATAAAAGCTAATCAGTTTTGTGATTTCCGAAAAATCAAAAGTCAATGTACAAATCAGATTCAAATCAACATTAGAAACTGTTCAATCACTTTACAAAGCAGGACATATATATAAAGATGAGGAAAATCACTTCTAATACACATTTCATACATGATAAGAATTATAGAAAAGTACACTATAATCACCAATCAAGAATAGGACCACAATAAAAATCAAGTTGTTGTCAAAACAGTAATTATATATAAAAAAAATTGGTTCAAGTATTTTTTTTTATCGCCACCAAGATATATCAATAATAACTCAAATATGACTTAGCAAAATTTTTAACTACTAACTAAATTATTAAAGAATTTATACACAATATTAATAAACTGGAACATCAGCGAAAGGAAGAAAACAAAAACAAAAACAAAAAGAATACGAATAGATAGGGTAAGACATAAGAAGAAAAATAAAAAGAGAATAGTATAAATCCTAAACAAGCCAGACAACAACAAAAATTACTAAATCGGTATTGAGAAATAATTGATACACGGCAACAGTGAAAAAAAATACACCGAAGAAAAACTAAAACCTTATGAAAAAGAGATAAAATGACGTACAAATACAGAGGTAAATACCTTGGTCGAGGAACCTTATGAAAAAGAGATAAATAGATGTACAAATACAGAGATAAATACCTTGGTCGAGGATTAACGGTGGACAGAATAGATGGAGCAAAACAACTAAGCCTCGTTCATTTCGCTAATTCGAGTTTAGAATTCGAGTTTTGTTACAGTAAAAAATTTTCACAAACAATCACATCTAACTTTTTTACTACAGTAAAAAACTCTCACATAAAATCACATCTCAACTCGAATTAAAAACTCGAATCGGACCGAAATTCTAAGACAGAAGGAAGTAAATAGACCAACATGATAGGCAGAACCAATGAAGACAAACAGACGAACCTAAAATCCAGAAAACAATAAAGAAAGTAATAGAACTCTATTATTATTAAGATCTGTAAAGAGCAGCAAAACTATGAAGGCAGAAAACGAATGGATTTTTATAGAATTCAGCCGAGTATCCGACAACAAACCCTGCAAAAAAAAAATTCAACAACTACAATGATTAACTATGAACATGTGTTACAATGCATGAATAGCACGGGAAAACAGAACAAACAGAATCAATTAGTAAAAGACACTAAAAAATGAAAAATGTAACACGAAGAATTACAGCAGAACAAAAGAACGTGTCAAAGAAAAGTCTAAACACGATAACATCATAGATAAGATTAAAACACCATAATAAACCAAAAAAAAAAAAAGCATCGATGATTGTACCCAAATATATATTAAAAAAAAAACTACCAAAATCTTGTAAAAAGAAAGAAAACAAATATCAAGAAAAATGAAGAAAAGAAAAAAGGGAAAAAGAAAAAACAGATTTCTACTGAAGCACCGACAACCAATCCTGCAAAAAAATATCAATTGAGATCATAATTAGTTAGAAACAGGTGTTACAAATGGAACAAAACCGATTATCAGCCAAAAGTTAACAATGAAAAGAAAAAGCGCCCAGAACATAAGAGAAGAAAATCGTTGCAACCCTTAACCTAATTACATCAAGAAAGACCATAATTTTTTCTTTCAAAAAAAGGGATTTTTTTCTAGAAAAATAAAAAGTAAAAAATAAAAAATGAAAAAATTTCTCTCAAAAAAGAACAAAAGAAAACAAAAAAAAAAGACGAAAAGAAAAAACCTATCTCAAGAAAAAAATAAGGAAAACGAAAAACAAAAAAACAAAAAAAACTATAAAATTACAAAAATCAAAAGAAAAAATCCGCAGTTGCAAAACCAGATGTGATTAAAGAAGAAAAACCCTAACTTACAACAACAGAACGACGAAATATATAAGCCGAACAAAGAAAAAATATCAAAGAAAAAACCCAAAGAAACAAGACAAAACGAAAATGAAATCAAAGAGAAAAAACCATACATTACAGATTTAGCAATATAAAAAGAAAAAAAAAATAGAGATGTGAATCAGAAAAATAGAAGAAAAAACGAAAGAACTGAACCGATGAAAATTGATTAAAAAAAAACCCTCAGTTACAGCTTTAGCAAAATGAGAAGAAGAAAACAAAGATGCAAAACAGCGAAACCGAAGTAAAAACAAAAGAACTACACCGATTAATAGCAGAGAGGAAATGGAGTTGAGAGAAAACGCGGAGAAAAAAGAGAAACAAAAACCAAAATTTTTTTTTGACAGATGGAATACACAACACAGCAGTGGAAACAGTGAGAACAAAGGGAGAAAAACCCTTGAAACTCTCATGGCAGATGGAACGCACAAAACAACGGAAGGCAAAAAAGGAAACAACTGTAACGCACAAAACAACGGAAGAAAAGGAAAAAAAAAGTAGAAATATTTTTTAAGTGCATGAACGTCCACACACTAGACTTCAAAAAAGATACAAACACACCAATAAAAGGACACATCAGGTATTAAAAGAAGTGAAACATCAAAAGGAAGTGGCAAAATCGAAAAGCCACTGTTCAAAAAAAGAGTAAATTTTCGACCTCCTTTAGTAATATTGTATAATAGTGTTGGCAGTTTTCTCATGTTTAAAGACTGTCGAGTGAAGTAGAATATTGTGAGTTTGGGTTTTATCCTTCGGTTAGAATATGACAATAATAAAGAAATTAAAAAATTAGTTTAATAATTTTTCAAAGAAAAAATATATTCCATTATTATGAAAATGCAATACAATCAACTCACATAGTCTCTTTTTTTTAAAAAAAAAAAAAAAAAAAAAAAACTAGCAAACAATCAACTCAATCTGTAATATCAAATGAAAGCACATAAAATAGTGTGTTTTGGAATCCACAAACAAACTCCTAAAAAGGTAAACAAAAAACAAGCGGTCACATAAATGATACTAAAAGAACGATGAAAATATGTTATCGAAGAATGTCAAGAATCTCAAAGCACTAAGGACAAAAAAAAAAAAAAAAACACACCAAAAAACAAATCTATCAAACGAAAAATACAACTAAACACTCAACAAAAAAGATAAACACATAAATAAGTCATTGAAAAACAAACCAAAACTAAACTAAGCCTTTATTCACTTTACGGATTTGAGTTTTTAATTTGAGTTAAGATGTGACATTTTCTAAGAGTTTTTCACTGTAATAGAAAAAGTTAAATGTAATATTTTTTGAGAGTTTTTTACTGTAAAAATTTAAAACTCGAATCGGTGAAATAAACGAGACCTAAATAGACAAAAGAAAAAAAAACACACAAAGAACAACCAAAAAGCTTCCATCAGATAGATGACCATAGGAAAAAATGGGCATCGAATGAGGGGAAAAGTACTAACAACAACTCGTTGTTGTGCCGCCAAACCAATGCACATGAACCACATGCATAACCCAACATAGGGTGCTCAACACAACACTTTTGAAACCATCAAAATGTGTCGAACCACTAGGGACGAGACCTAAAAACTCAAGCGGGTATGGATGCCAGAGAAGTGATGCACATAGCATGCCGCCCAAAAAGAACCATCACTTCTGCTCCATTTCATCGCAAATACAGTCCTTGTGCATCACAACAAATACCTCTAGTGGCGGAATCAGGATAAAATTTCAATGAGAACATAAAACATATTTTACAACAAATAAATAGAACAACAGTAAATATAAAAAATATTACCATGATATTTTTTAATAACTATAAAATATATTATAATTGTCATCGTCGAGTTTTCATATTTTAAAAACGTTGTATAATAACTTCATTATTAATATGATCAATCATTTTTTTTCAATGTATACAATTAAACTGTCATTCATCCATTGATCTCCTATTTGATTGCGTAATCGATTCTTCACAATATTCATAACAGAAAATACCCTCTCAATAGTAGCAGTAACAACATGTATAATTTATAAAGTAGACAAACCATTACTACAAGCATAAATCTACAAAGCTTGTACTGTAAACGTGGTAAATGACAAAAGACACATTATCTACAAAGTTTTTATGAGCTATAGACAAAACCTCAAATGTCCATGGATTTAAAAAAAAATAAAAAGAGAGAGAAAACTCTTGAACTTTTCGGTAAAGAAAGTTGGCACAAAGCACAAAATAAATAAAGGAAGAGAAGACAAACCTGAGTAGTAGTGGGCGTGATTAGGGTCAGCAATTTCAGACACGACACGATGAAACGATACGAAACGACACGAAATAAATAGATTTGGACAACACGATTATTACATGGGTCGTTAACGGACTGACACGAATAACACGAAAATAAATGAGTTGGATTCGTGTCAACCCGTTTAACACGCTTAATCGGTTTAGTTATACGGGCTGTTAACAGGCCAACATGACACGATACAGCCCACCCGTTTATAACCCATATACAAAAATATAAAATTTATAAAGAATTAAAAAAGACATTCAACCTTATGACATTGATAAAAAAAACATCCATTAATAGGTTAAAGCAACTGAAAATTAATTTTAGAGTATAGTTAGGCATTCAACCTTAAAGAATATATTTTCCTATATTTATTTTATGTTTTATGCACTTAAACAGTCAAATATTTGGTTATGTTTTCAAACTTATTTAGATGTACTTGGTTATGTTTTTAAACTTCTTTAGATGTTTAGTAATTGGTCATATTTTGAAACATATATATGATGATCTAGTAGTATTATATATGTGTGTGTGTGTGTTTGATATTTAGATATTTTTATGTGCGTTGGCTATCATGGAGAATTGGAGGATTTATATTTTTCTTATTATATGCTCGGCAAGTTTTAACTATAAGTGATATTAAGTAGTCAATTAATATTAGTTTTGAATATAATATAAAATTCTACTATTTTTGTTAGTTGGGTCATAAATGGGTCGTAAATGTATTTTTTTTGTGTCGACCCATCACGGTCTATTTAATAATCATATTCGCGTGTTATGTCGTGTTAACCGTGTCATTAACGTTTGGTGTTTAGGTTTCTGACACGTTTATTAATCGTGTTGTGTTCGTGTTTACTATAATCGTGTCGTGCTATAATCGTGCCGGACCAAACACCGTAAACACGAATTTCTAGCCCTAGATGAGATGGGCGAGCAGCAGTCCTCCAGTCCTCAAGCAGACATTACTTGTTGGGAGAAGACGAGAAGAATAGCATAATAGAAAGAGAAAAGAAAAATATGAAAATTTTAATTCAATGACGTTTGTTTCCTATATTCGTCCCTAATTATGAATTATGATTTATGGTTCTCTATAATGTTTTCTCTCATAAAAAATACTCATAAAATGAAAATAATTTTAAATTATGATTCTGAATATATAAACTAAACGTTCTCTCAGTCTGTGTGGAGGCAAAATAAAAAAAAATATAAATAAAAGTAGTATATAATTTTGTCTTAGTCTTATCGCGGCGAACTCGCGTACAAAATTGAAAGGCCGGAAACCTGACCGACACGTCTAAAAGTGATGTTGGGATTCCAACCGGAACGGTCGTTTTCTCTGTCTTTCAATCTTGCTTCTCTTCAGGGACGATCACGCTTTTACTCTGACCAATTCAATTAGTCTAACGTTAGGGGAGGGAAATTGTTGGGGGATATAGCCAGTGCCTGAATTATTTGGACCAAAAAAGAATGGGCCAAATGAAAAAAGAAATAAATAATACAAAAACATGTCGTATACTTGATTTGAATGTTAATATTCAAATTGTGTTTTTGATGCGTTAAATCGTATCATTAATCGAATAACTGAGGTCTCGTTCACTTCACTAATTCGAGTTTAGAATTCGAATTGAGATGTGATTTTATGTGAGAGCTTTTTATTGTAGTAAAAAAGTTAGATGTAATTGTTTGTGAGAGCTTTTTACTGTAGAAAAACTCAAATTCTAAACTCGAATCAACGAAGTGAACGAGACCAATAAAAACTAGGAATGATTATCATGTGATAATATTCCACGCAAATGCATTTCTCTTCATTATCGACGAAAATTACATAGCATATAATTAGCATTTATTCATTAATTTATCACATTTTCATTCATTAGAAGTTCATATTTTCATGAACCAAAAAGGGATTAGTTATTTATTTATTTATTTTTGTTTAGAAGCATCAATCTCGGAAACACATGCATGAAGTCTGAAAGGCTAAAGCTAGGTCACTAGAAAGCCAATAAGCACTCTTCAAGATTGAGACCCGCTTACAAGTCGTTTATGGCTTACTGGAGTTCTAAAAACTGCTACTGTAAATGCTTTTACATGTTCTGTTAAAAGTGCTTGATCTCTCTAGAAGAGCTCAAAGTCAAAACCCCAAAATGTGGTTTTGGAAAAAAAAAAAAAAAAAAAAAAACTCTTTTAAATAGGGTTAATTTGAAACTTGTATAAGAATTTAAATAAAACAATACAAACTTCATTCTAATATTTTTATTGCCTATTAAAAAAATTTTAAAACAACAACAACACAAGACCAATCACATAGCACTTTAGCAATACTCATTCTTTTCGCCCTTTTTTTTCTTTAGAATTTGGGAGTTTGTCTTATAAAATTGGAAAAAAACAAATAAATTATCAGTAGTTATCTATTTTTTAAACGTCATATTTGTATAAAATATTATCTATTATATATATTTTTTTTCAATTTAATGTGATTTTAATCAGATCCAACGGTCATTAACTGACCTTCCCGATAGGTTGATCTATCGGGAAAAGTCCCTCGGAATTTTTGAAATGAAACAAAAAAGTACGTCAGGTTTTATGTCCGTTGGGTTTGCATAAAATCGCATAAAAGTTAAAAAGTATGCAGATCTAATGGTTAGAAAAATTTAACCTACCAGTATGCCAGACGTACTATAGAATCTCCCACTTTTTTTGACACGATTTTGAATAAATATGACGTTTAGAAACATGCGTTAGTCATAGGAATAACCTACCATTAAAGTTACTTTCCTTCCTTGATAAATAAAAAAATACTTTTCATCCAAACGGGAATTTCTCCTCATTACTACTCACATTCAGTGGGCCCCATTTAGTGGAACCTATGTGGTGAGATCCACTGAATATAAGTAACAGAGAGAAATTCCTGTTTGGATGAGTAGCATTACTCTTGCCGAATATAAATACTGTAGAGAATTATGAATCATAATTTAGAATCAATGATGAATATAGAAAACAAATGTCCCTGAAATTTGACTCTTCATCTCGTTGGCTTAGCCAAATCAAAGAATTAGTGGTCAATTTAAAAGAGTAAAAGTAAAAGGATGTTCCAACAAATTAGTGAGTCAGTTATATTATGGTTAGCGAAAAAAGTAATCATCTATTATTCTTGTGCATGTTTTTTTTTTTTTTTAAATAAAAATTGTCATTTATAAACCATGCAAAAGGAAGCATAGCAAGACTCACAAGGTACCCTGGAACCACTCTAAAGAGTTTGATTTTTTAGGGTCCGTTTGGTTTATTAGTTTAAATCAGTAATTTAAATTTTATAAGAGAACTCATTAGTGAATTTTTTTTAATTTAAATTTTTTATAAGAAAAAATACTTTAATAAAATCAAAATTATGAATTTAGAATTTAAATGCATCAACTATACGGGCTTTTAAGTCTTTGAGGTTCCATTTTGAAAACAAATTTTGACGGGTGTTATCATTGCAAGATCGACAATGAGGTCTCGATGTTGCAAGACTCATGGGGGATCGCTATCCACTGTGTTTTGTGCCATCGTCTTGTGGGTCGTGACCTTGAGTGGTTATGGGCCCTGACCATTTGGCAATGGCTACGTCTTGATGTTGCATGACTCATGGGGGGATCAAAATCTAGAGGCCTCTTCACTTCTAAGACTTAAATTTTTTATTTTGATTTTGTTCTCTTAAAAAAATTTGAATAAAAAAAATTTCTGCCAATAAGCTCTCTTATAAAATTTAAATTCAGAATTAAAATTATTAATTTGAACGCACGAACTAAATAGATCATAAATTTTTTTCCTCAAAACTATTTTTTAATGTGTTTTCTTTTCTTTTTAAATTTTAATAGAATAATTAACTAAGGTGAGGTGGCCATTTTGTAAACTTTTGTAAAATAAGAAGATATTCTTATCGTTAAAAAAAAAATAGAAAAAGAAACTAATACCTCTAATTAAAGTGTATAAATCTGGACTTTTTACTCCTTATTCTTGATTAATATTCTTTTTAGTCAAATTATTAGTTAATGAAAAGAGGATTTATTAAAAGTAAAGGATAAAAATTTAAACCCACACATTTTAAAAGTAAGTTCAGTAATTTTCTCTAAAAACATGTGAAAATTTCAAATTTTGAGACTCTAGAAATTAATTTTTTTATAACTATTTATATTAATATTATCTTATAATCGTGTTCGTGTGTGAGGAGAAGCATCTACATCCTCCTTAAGATTCATTTAACAGCTTTCGAATCATTAGCTAACAATAAAAAAGGAAATAAAGAAAGAAGCATTCCTTGTGGTAGATTTTCTTTAGGAAAATAATATCATTGAGCAAAGAAAGACGAACATTAAAATTGAAACAAAATCATATAATAATTTTTCTAGAAAAAGAAATGGTTTGTTTAAGAAATAATAAAAAATTGACCAACAAGAAGTGGTGCGCTTCTCTCTTTTTTGTCGCACATTTTTTTGTCGATGAGAAAATGGAAAGCGAAAAAAAAGAGACTTTTTTTTATAGTCTTTATAAAAATAAAGTATCAATAATTTTTACTTTTTAACTGTTAAATTCATATTAAAATTTATTTATTTTACGTATTTTTTTAATATAATATAATTTTAATCATATTTAATAATTAAAAATTAAAACTATCAGTCAAACAAATTACTAAAAAAAACTCAAAAAAAAGAAAGTAAAGAATTGCTAACTTTTTTTTTTTTTTTTTTTTCTGCTGAATACTCAACGACTTTGTTAAAAAGACAAGGTGGACCCTCTCTTATTTTTTATCAGGACCACACAAAAAAACAAAAAAAAAAAAAGGTGGGCCTATGAACAAGCCAACTATCTCTAGAGAAAATAATCTTTTTCGTGCAACTCGCGAGTCTTTCAACATGGATGCGATAAATTGGTATCCCATCGCGCGTTGTTGATATTTGATATGAGACGAATAGACGATTAGAAATTTATGCAAATCTCATGGTCCTGCTCATATTTTGGCAAGTATGCGCGTCCACTGATAGGACTTGTCGATGTTGAGTAATTATCACTAACGAATTATAATACAATTGTTCTTAAAACAAATTATAACACAATTTCTTATTAAAACAAACAATGATAATACAATTCTTGCAAAAACACACACAAATTATAATACAATACAATTTGGTGACTAAACATGAGAACTAGTGAATGATCCTCTATATATATTATTGTTAGTTGGAACTATAATGTGAGGACGCATGGTGCTTTTAGTGCCTCATCATGTATTATTATAGATGAATAATGTTTAAAGCGACGCATTCTCCGCACTTGTACATGCTCGTTACCCTTTTAGATTTTTTTTTAAAAGGGTTAATCCCATAAATGTTCTCTAAAGTTTATTTTTAATCTTACTTTAATTCTTAATATTTAAAACGTCTCACAATTGACCCATGAAATTTTACTTTTATTTCACTTTTGGTCATTATATTATTTAAGTGTTAAATATTTATCAGAATATGTGAAAATTAGGGATCAGAATTAAAAATATTTAAAGTTTAGGAACTAAAATAAAACAAAAAACAAAATTTAATTTCCATGAATAGTTTCTAAATTTTAAATGTTTTCAATTTTGGTTTATAATTTTTTCATATTCTTCAAATATTTAACATCTAGCTAACGAAAGGACTGAGCTTGTTCTTTTGAGTGAAAAACTTAAAAAAAGGCAACTCGAATTACAACTTATTCGAATTTATGTTCTTTTAAGTTTGAACTCGAGTTTGAACTCGAGTTCAAACTCGAGTTTAGGACTAAAACTCGAGTACAAGTTTTCCAGTCAACTCGAGTGCAGACACTCGAACTCAAATTATTGAACAGTGTTTTTTCTATTCTTAAAAATGCTATAACTTTTTCGTTTTAATTCTGATTGAGATGATTTTTTTTCTATGTGTTGACAACGAAAAGACGAATAAAACCCCACCAATATACCCTATTAAAATTTTCCATCAGTATTGAGTTTTTATTAAAATACTATCTAAATATAAATTTAAGTTTTGACTCACTCAAACACAAACTCAAAAAGATTCTTATTTCAAACCATAACTCAAATGTAAACAACCAAACACAAACTCAAGTTATAACTTCAACTCAAATTATAACTCAAATTCAACTCAAAAATTATACTCAAGTTAAACTCCAAAAGAACAAGCCCATTGAAATTGAAATAAAGTAAAACTTCAGAGACTAATTATAGTACGTTTTAAGAGTCAAAGATCAAAATGTGATTGAAGATAAATCTCAAGGACCACTTATGAAATTAACAAAAAAGAAAAAAAAGACAAAACTCACATACTAATATTAGAACGTCAGCCCTAAATAGGATAGGCAGAAAGAAAAAGGACTTACTGATAAAAAATCTCACACTATCTATGGGCTCGTCGTTGGATTCCCAAGTCCCAACATAATATTTTAGTGCACGAGTTCACAGTGATAAGGGCAGGACGACGATTTGGTAGTATTTGTTGCTGCATATGAGTAAAGGGCCAGCTTGGAAATATTGTAGATTCTAGAAGAAATGCTTTTAGCTGTGTTGAAGTAAAAATTAATTGTGCTGTAAAGTAGATGAATGTTTAATAAACTGTAATTTTCAAAGTGTTGTTAGTTTTAAAAGTAGTATTTTGTGATGTTTGGTAACCTATAAGACTAAAAAGTGTTTTTGGTTGGTTCAAAAGCAATACCATAGCCAAAGTCAAGGATGAAATTGGTGAGGATGTTGGTTGTTTTTGGGCGGGGTGTTGAGGCGGCTTCATGGTGGTGCGACGCATATGATGGGTTTGCAAGTGTCATGTTGGATGACTACGTTGAGTTGTGCATGTGGTGCACCAGTGTTGGCTTGATGGCGTGTTGACTGTGCTCTCCTCTTAACCAATGCCCCGCCTTTTCCAGTTGCTTTAGGCATTGATAGCTGTATTTTGGCTTGAAGCTTTGTTGTTGTAATTTGTGGTTGTTTTTCCTTTCTTATTTATTAAGTGTAGTTTGGGTTTGTAGTAACGATGGTTTTTACGCGAATTTGTTTGTGATTTTTCTGTCGTTTTGAGTAGTGTTGGTTGTGTTTTTCGTGTACAGAATTTGTGTGTTGGTTATTTTTTGTGTGACGTTGGAGCTATACGCGACATTGGTTAATCGGATATTTTCATCTGTTATAAAGAATCTGTTAAAATGTCATGTGTGCTTAAGTGTACTTGTTTGGGTGTTTATTGCGAAGCCCGATTTATACAATCTTTTCTTAAACGTTTAAACCAAGTTTTTGTATAAAACCGGTTATTTGTAGTTGTCATGTTTCTAGTAATAGAAATTGTTGACGGTGAAAACTCATCAACAAAAATAGGCCGGGTCACCTTTAAGTATCCCGTTGGATTACCGACTTGATATTGACTGTATACTCAATTTATGCAATGAAGTGTTTGTTGTATTTTTAGAATGGTGAGCAATATGAGAAAATATGCTTGATGTAGAAGAACACACAATTTGTAGTGGTTCACTCTGTTAATGAAGAGCTACATCCACTGTAGTTTTATATTCCTTTTGAAATTGTTACAATTTACATCAATTGTTGCTCTCTCATTTTTTCTCTCTCAGGAAGCGAACCTCTTTCCTGTATGGGGCTTTGCCCCTTTTATAGCCGAGCTTCCTTCATCGGGTGGGTCTCCTTTGTAGGCAGAAGCACTCAAGTGGTCTGCTTTTTTAGGCCCAAACTGTAGCCCACTAATCACTTTGCGAACTGTCCACTCAGTCAATTAGTTTCCTATTATGGCTCTGTGCGTACCTGTAACCCTTTTCTGTCTCCCGTAGGGCGGTTTAAGGATTTGCAATTAATGCCTGCACTGCAGACATCCCCTAATTCTGCACGCAACTTGCGATGTCAGGCTTTCCCCTTTTGGGGCATTTCTCTTGCCGTCTTTGTTTGCTCAACCTAGTCTTTCTTGGCAATTGATTTTCTCTCGAAGGATTTCTGTCGTAAGGTCGACGGTACGACCTGTCATCGTCATGAGGAGTCGGCGTCCTAAGTTGGGCTTCTTTTGCAGCAGAAGGAAAGGGAGTCCCCAGCGTCGAGAGTTGTCGCCTTTTGAGGAAAGGTAAGGCCATGTGTCACACTGTTGTTCTTCCACGCGTCATCCACATTTTTCCACACAACAGAAATATTGTTTGAGTGTGAATTGGTGTTTATATTATTTTTTATGTAACGCAATATGTTTAATTTCCTTAAAAAAAAAACAAACAAACATGACAACTTAAAAATATGTATACAATGTATGGATGTTTTTCTGATTGTAATTCCTACATCTAAAATATTTTATATGTACTATATGGTAAAATAAAAGGTAAGATTAATTATAAAAATTTCCCTTGAATTATGAACCGTGTTACATTTTGTCTCTGATCTGAATTATGAACCGTGTTACATTTTGTCTCTGATCTGAATTATGAACCGTGTTACATTTTGTCTCCGATCTTCAAAACGTAACACCCTCCCTCTAAACTATGAATCATTAGCAAAAATGCTCCTCCTGTCAATTTTCTAACAGAAAAGTGGTCATATTGCATAATTTGGGGGTATTTTGGTAATCCTACACATTCTTGAAAAAAATACTACAAATTAAAAATTAAAACCTTCTAAGTAATTTTCTTTTTATTAATTAATTAGAAGAGTAAAATTAAACAGTTTGTTTTATTGTTTTATTTTACTTATTATTATATTAAATTAAAATTAATTTTTATTTTTAAAAAATATAAATTTAAGAATCATATTACTGTTTAGCATAATCAATATTTGTAGCAATTCCATCAAAAACACTAAAAGAAGCATTTTTGTTAACAATTCATAGTTCAATGGAAACGTGTGTTACGTTTTGAAGATCAAGAACTAAATGTTACACGAGTCATAACTCGAAAGAAATTTTTCAAGGAGTAGTTGTCTTATTTTCCTTATTAATTTTTAACGTAAACACTAATAGATCAAACCGTTAAAAAGAAGACCATTAGACTTTAAAACAACAATTTCTACTCATAATAAAAGAAGATGGATCGTAAAACTTGCCTTAGATCATCTCCGATGTAAATGTGAATGTTAATTGAATATTTTACATTAAAAAATATGATATGATATGTTATTTTCATTTTTTATTCTAATGCATAATGCTATTTAAAATGGTAAATTTACTTTTTTTCATAATCATTAAACTTTAAAAGTTATAAAAGTAAACATTTATTTTTAAAATAATTAGAAAATGTAAAAATTATAATGATTACATGAGAAAGTAAACATTTTAACTAATAACAATAAAATACTAAATTTCTATATGCTATAGTTAGTGAAAAATTTATCACAAATCATAACATGTGAAAAATTTAACATAATAAATAATATTATATTAGAGAGTATATTTTGTATTTAAATATTAAATTTATAATTAACACATCAATATTTTATTAGAGATGCTCTTAAATAAATAGTTATAGTGGACCAGTGGACTTTTATTTATTTTTTTATTATTATTTCTGGGTTCCGGTTCCTGTGGACTTGCAGATGCATAGAGAGGTTTGGTCGGGGCTGGAATTTTGTGGATTGGAAGCATATTAATTTCGTGTATAAGTTCCCATAGAAAATTGCAAGCTTTCACTTCCAAAAAGAAAAAAAGAAAATTAAAAGAAAAAAAATTGTGTGTAAGAAAACCCTATAACTTCCACGCGGCGGATAAATTGCTTCTATACTTTTAACATTTTTTCCCCGGCTGAATATACTCATGAGGCTATTGAACTGTCTCTCTTGTGAGTTGTAGTTTGCCAGTCATTTTCACGAGTTTATTTTTTATTTTTTATTTTTTACTTTTTATTTTTTTTCAAAATTTTTGACCTTTAGGGTTAAAAAACAAGTGACTTTTACACGACAAAAAAATACGATATAAAATTGACTTTTCATTTTTTTTTAATCTCATTCTCATTTTCAATAGTAATAGTCAATGATCTAATTAATCTATCCAACTCAATCGAACTCGATCCAATCTGATTTTAAATTTGAGTTAATCCATACAACGTGAATTTCTATTGGGCATGTTTAGGACCTTAGGTTCAGTCTCCCGCAAAGGGAACTTATTTTAAAGATATATTCATTAATTTTCATTAATTAAAGTTATAATTTATTAGTTTGAACTTATATTTTTTATTTTTTATAAGAATTTCTCTCATATTTTTTCTTTTAGCGCCGGCTCAAGGGCAAGGTAAGTGAGGCACTTGCTTAAGACCTCTGATATTCCATATTCCATATTCCATATTAATACAAATGTAATAGTATATGTACATATATGTCCAATACACACTTCCAGATTCCCAATTAATATATATATATATATATATATATATATATATAAGTGCGTGTAGTATATGTTCTAACATGCAAGCTCTCGATAGGAATTCTTTCGCATATATATATTTTTTTTTTAAAAAAAAAGGAGCATTATTGATATTTATTAACAAAAATTTAAACTCTGAAAATTTGAATTTCCATAAAAAAAATCCACCTCATGCTCTCAGATTTTATATATTTATATATTTATGTTCATATAACTTCACATGATACCGACATATATATGAGTGTGGTTGGTTTTAATAGTTACTCTAATATTTTCTTATTAATAGATATCATCGTTTTAGTGGCAAGATCATATTGATCTGACGGTTATAGTAAATTTAAAAAATTGATCAAAAAAATTAATGACAATTAATGAAACTGGATTCTTATCATGTCACGTTATCAAATTTCTATATTTCATAGATAATCACAACAATTGAACCGGTTGTATATATATCTATAGTCTATATATTTATTTCTAAAAAAACTTTAAAACATGAAAAAGAACCATACTTAATAAATAATACATTTTATTCTACATAAATATTACATATATATATATATGTTTTGTCAAAAAATATTATGTAAATATGTAATTAATTGTTAATTATTTGATATTAATAGGTTTGACTAAGGCCCCTAAATGGTTTGAGCCGGCCTTGTCTTCTTTTTTAGGAATACCGGTGTTTCCTGCTTATCAGTAGTTGAATCTGTATTATTTTTTTAATCTGATTTGACTTTTGACTAGATTTAATACAGATCCGACAACTGATAAGCAAGGAACATTGGTGTTCCCAAAAAATAGTGAACACTAGAGAAAATCATGTTTTTTATATTTCTTTTATTATTATTAAAAGATTGGAATAAGTTTGTGTTGGGAATAGTATTATAGAAGCATGCGATGTAATAAGATATTTATTATTAATTTAATAAAAGAGTTTATTCATTATTTTATGTGCATATATTATTGAATATTTTATGAATATCACTAAAAATTCCGTGATTATTTATATGACCTTAAATATTGTATATAAGTGTTATATGCGAGAGGATAATATTTATGGATAATAATCAAAACGATGTTCGTAATGAATTTAATTAAAGTTCATAATTTTTAATTAAAACATTACTAATACATGTCATTCTCATTTACAATAAAATGGTGTTATCCGCACTGTTAATATAATGAGATATTGAATGAATGTATTATGCATAATGAGATTGTGTGGAATCGAGACACATATACAATATGAATTTCTGATAATTTTCATTAAGTATAGAAATTCTAATTGAGTCTACCGATGGTCATATATAGAATGATCTTAATCCAGAGTTATTAGCAGACTCCTATTTGTAGATTTGTGTTTTTTGACTTATTTGGTACAGATTTTGAGATTCTTTTTGAAATTTAATTTAAGTTTTTGAACTTTTGGACAATTGCTTGTTAGTATTAATTAAAAATAAGGGTAAAATAGAAAAATAAATGTAAACTGTTAAGAATATTTACTAACTAACTAAAATAATTAGGTTACTTATTACCTTAAGTTTATAAAATCTTTTATATACTATAATTTCTCACAAAAAAAAAAAAAACCTAACCCAAGAGATAGAAAACAAAACAATAAACAAGCCATAACAACATATAAAATAAAGCATATCATAAACATTCAAAGATATGAAAAATGTCCATTCAATTTCTTAAAGTTGTGAGCTGACCCTCTCATAAAGAGTAGACCTCACATTAAACTCATTTAATAAGACGTTAAAATTTCACTATTCACATAAAATAAATCTCATTAAATAGATAAGAGGATCTACAATTTTATGAGTAACGGAATTTTTTCTCCATGAGATGAACATCATTTTTGAAAGACTTATTTTGATAGGGTGGGATCAATACGATTGTGACTTATTTTTGGAAGACATTTTGATAGTTCAATCGTGATTGATCTTATTATAAGGCAAAATGTCTCACTTATCAAGGTGTTTGATCTAGATGCGTGACATGTGGTGGGGCCAAAGTTCGTCCAGACGTTTAATACTGCTCCAAAAAATGATTTATATAAGCACGGTCATGACATCTTTTATCGACTAAACTTTTCTTTTACGACACGTTCGACTCTTGGCTGCAAATACTTCTCCATCTGCGAAAAGAAATCTTATCCGATAAGCCACGTCACGAGTTAGAATGTTCATGGATGACGTGGCGACCATAAAAATTCCAAATCAGCAGCAGTAGAAGGGATGAGCATAAAATTGACCAATAGGAAAATCTTATTAGGAAAACCTTTCTCTCTCTACAGTGACTATTGTGGAAGAGGGAGAGAGAAGAATTTATTTTTAAATTTACAATTTAAATTGTATTATAATAAAAAATTTTAAAAAATAATTATATTTAATTTTTTTATTATAATAAATTTTTTTTATATAAAATTACATCTCAATTTAAATTAACGAATTAATTAGTCTCCACTTGACGTTGGGTCTGGGATTTTCTTTTTCCCCCAATTGAACATCGCACAGAGACCTGAAAATCCCTCAAGCTCTCTCTTTTCCCAATCATAAATTCCCATCTTTTCTGTGTAAAATTTCTCATGCATATTGGCCTTTTGAGATCTGCAATTGATCTAATCTCCTTCAATGGACAGTAATTATTCAGCCATTCCCAAAACGTCATATCTGGAATTGCGGGTAAAGAACGATCCTCGAAAACCTAGATCCCCACCCAAGTTCCTTCCTTCCAAAGTGGAGAGATATCTGAATTCGAAGAATGCGAATGGGCATGATTTCGACGACGGTCTCGATTTTCATGTAGATAATATCCCCTAACTGTTGGCGATTCTAGGTCTAACCATGACTCTGGAATCTCCAGCTCAGTTTTCAATCTCTCGACGTCGATCATCGGTGCCGGGATTATGGCCTTACCGGCGACAATGAAGATACTTGGGTTGGTTTTGGGGTTTTTGTTGATAATTCTGATGGGGATTTTGTCAGAGATTAGCGTCGAGTTGTTGGTGAGATTTTCGGTTCTGTGTAAGGCGAGATCTAACGGCGAGGTCGCTCAATGCGCGTTTGGATGACCGGCGAGAGTCTTGTCGGAGATCTATATAATCGTGAACAACGCAGCCGTTTTGGTGGTTTATCTGATCATCATGAGAGATGTCATGTCGGGTTCGATCCGCCATCTTGGAGTATTCGATCACAGGAAGCTTCTGATTCTGGTCATTTCGGTGGTTTTTCTCACACCACTTTGCGCGTTGGAGAGGATTGATTCTCTGAGCTTGACTTCAGCTGCTTCAGTAGCTCTTGCCTTAGTCTTTGTTGTGGTTGCTTGCGTTGTTGCGATCATTAATAATATTTAATTTCATCGAATTTAAAATTTAAATTTTATTATAATAAAAAAATAAAAAAATCTCAAAAATATTTATATTTAATTTTTTTTATTATAATAAAATTTTCATATAAAATTATATCTTTTAACTCAAATTAAAAATTTAAATCATTAAATTAAACGGTGCTGAGCCCAGATTTCGGGCCCTAAGAGGCCATCTTGGACTTGCTTGTGGTGATTCCCATCATGACCAATGCTTATGTTTGCCACTTCAAAGTTCAGCCTATTTACAACGAGCTTGAAGACCGGTCTCCTCAGAAGATGAACCGTGTGGGTAGGATCACCACTGTTTTTTGCATTGTGGTTTATACTTCAACAGCCATGTCTGGTTATCTCCTCTTTGGGAATGATACAGAGGCTGATGTGCTGACCAACTTCGATAAAGATCTCAGGATTCGATTCAGTTCGGCCTTGAATTATATCGTCGGTTCGGGTACATTCTTCATTTGGTTCTTGTTTTTTCCAGTTATCCATTTCTCATTAAGGCAAACAATTAATGCTTTGGTGTTAGAGGGCTCTGCTCCTTTGTCTGAGAGTAGGAAGAGGTCATTAGTTTTGACAATTGTTCTGTTGGCACTAATTTATTTAGGATCCACCGTGATTCCAAACATTTGGACGGCTTTTAAATTTACAGGGGCAACCGCAGCCGTGTCGTTGGGCTTTATATTTCCTTCTCTCATTGCGTTGAGATTGAGTCGGAAAGGGGAGAGTTTGAGCCTCGTACAGAAGCTTCTTTCGCGGTTGATGCTAATAATGGCTGTAGTAGTCAGCATTGTTGGAGTAGTTGGAAACGTTTATAGCCTCAAAAGCGAATATAAATGACCTTCTTCACAGTGTTATAAGGGTTATTAATTTGGTGATCATTGGTAGAAAGTCATGGGCTAAAAACTTTTCTGATCAGAAGAACGGCAAATGAAATTGGCTGAGGTCATCCAGGGAAGTTAATGCCTGAGCTGTTTCCAACAGTGGCAATTTTTTCTAGGGGGTGAAATGAAAATGGCTGGAAATATCACGAGGACCATCCCCATTGTTCAACACATTTTTTTTTTATTTAATTTTATACTTTTTTCCTATGTTTCTTTTACCCTTTTTGCTTAGAGGAATACCAAAAGGTTGCTCTGTGTCGGAGATAAATCGTTTATAGGGAAAAGAATAGTTCTATACTCCTTGTGACAATGTGTAAGTTATAATTGGAATTAAAATAAAAAATAATTCAGACCACGCTTTTTTCATCGCACGCAGTTGTAATTAAGTTATAATTAAGGCTTAGACGCTTAGTCGACTGTCTAGCAGGGAATTACTTCTGCATTCGTTTGCTGGTATTTCCGAGTTGACCTCCTTTATTATTCAAGAAGAGAGTGTTCATGGCATTATTTCCTCAGTTTTTAATATTCTATATGGATTCTTGATTTGCACTCATCATGTTATATTATCAACATTCTATGCTTTAAGACACAACAACAGGGACATGTCACAACAAACAAGAAGCTTATCCCTCACTCGGTTATATCCAAAAGGGAATACGCTTCTTTATGCATGTTCCCCTGAATTTTATAAACACGAAATTAAGTCCTTGATTCTTAATCATAAATCATACGCATTAATAGGTGTAACTATTGATTAAATAGCAGAATTATGCACTTCTGAAATTTCATCAAGATAGTACCATGCCAATAATAAGAAAGATCCGACTGGAGTTTATACAAGAGCCAACGGTTTTGCTTCATTAACTGGTTCCTCTTATTCATACAATGTCTCATGTTCAGTTAGAACCAAGATTTCTGATCGTCCAACATCACCAATAATCCCCACAGGAACAAAAACCATCTTGAAAATGGTGGAATCTGTTTCCATCTTGTATAAATCTTGCGCTGGGAAATTATGGAGCCGAATTTCATAAACGAGTGACTGTCCCCACATATTCGGAGGTTCTTCAAAATTTGAATTGGAGTTCAATCTGGTGTGTGCATGATCCCATACACAACCGCAAGCTTCTTACTGTGGTAGAGAAGCTCATCCTATTTCTGCTCCTCTTCGACGTCGTGAAGAACAAAGTTTGTATATGGTACTTAACCTGTTGCTTTGAAGCTCTGGTACAAGTCATTCAGTTTTGTGTTGATATCTTCAAAGTAAAAATGTGCCTTATCCCCCATTCGAAAACAATGCACCTTATTCTTGATCTGAATCCAGGTAATGGCGGGTTCTTTGACAACTCCATTGTCTTTCATCAACTCCCTTATTTCCCTTACTTTCTCCCACATACCTTGAGATGCATACATATTTGATAATAAAACATAGGTTCCGGATCTTTGCGTCTCTGTTTTGAAAACCCTTTCAGCCACTCTCTGGCTAAGTTTGTTGTCGTGGTGGATCCTACAAGTAGCAAGAAGGGCTTTCCAAATTGCCGTATCTAATTTCACAGGTACATTTTCAATGAGAGCTTCTGCTTCAGTTAGCCGTCCTGCTCTTC
>NW_010361268.1:421536-437958 GCF_000414095.1 Morus notabilis | reverse complement strand
CTCTTCCGAGGAGATCAACCATATATGTATAGTGATGAACCAACAGCGTAATCCCATAATCTTGGCTCATGGAATTGAAATACGCAAATCCCTTTTCCACTACTCCAACATGGCTACAAGCGGATAAAAGCCCCATAAAAAAGTGATTTCATTAGGCGAAACCCCAGAGCCTTACATTTGTTCAAAACTCTTAATAGCTTCTTTACCTAATCCGTTTTCTACACAGCCAGCTAAAACAGTATTCCATGTTACAATATTTCTGTCTGGCATCTTTTCAAAGATGTAAAGACCATCTAGATTCCCACACTTGACGTACATTGTCATCAGCGCGTTGCACACGTCCAAACATGAATTTAGTCCAAGTTTGTGTATCAAAACACGAATTTGTTCCCCAAGTCTAGTTGCACCAAGGCACCCACAAGCACTTAGGGGGCTAATAATTGTTAATTCATTTGGTTTAGTTCCTCTGGCCAATATTTCAAGGAACAACTTGAAGGCAGTATCTACTTCCCCTGCTTGCTCATAAGCTGATACGATAGAAGTCAAAGATACCACATCACATTTTGGCATCTTATCAAAAATCATTCGAGCTTCTTTCAACATGTGATTGCACGGAAGACCAGTAATAAGCGAGTTCCAAGATACATAGTCTCTTGATCTCATTATACTGAAAACTTGTGACATGCCTTCAATGTTTTTGCACTTTCCATGCATGGAGATCAAGCCATTTCCGACAAACAAATTGAATTGGCACCTTGTTCTGATGGTAAGCGAGTGTATCTGTCAACCAATTTCAACATCTCCAGTGTTTGTACAAGCAAAGAGAGCACTAGAGAAACACGAATGGCTTAAGTTAGTTCTTGATCTATGAAGCTCAGCAAACAAATTCAAAGCTTCTCTGTATTGTCCGTTCTGTGCAAATCCAGATACAAGTGCTGCCTAAGAAGCAAAATTCCGGAGGGGCATTCTAAAAAACATATCCTTTCCTTCTTCAAGCATTCTGTTCCGGGCATATCCAGCAATCATTGCATTCCATGTAATCACGCTTGGATTGATAATCTCCTCAAACATACGTCTGGCTTCACGAATATTCCCATTCTAAGCATATGTAGTTATCATCGTCGTCCGTGTAGTAACTCCTTTCTCGCTAGCTCCCTCATACAACAAGATGGCATTATTCAATCTGCCACACTGCGAAAACGCTGTGATCATTGTAGTCCATGTGTACTCGTTCCTATCTGGCATTATCTCGAAAAGCTTTACAACACTGTCCAAGCTCCTGCTTCAAGTGTACGCATTCAAAATCGATGTCCCCACAACTACATCATCCTCATATCATATCTTTACACTCAATGTTCTCAAACCTTCCACCAATCGGAGTGCTTTGATTCCAGTCGCCGCTGATAAAGCAACAACAAAGATGGCCTGGTCCGGCCTCCTGCCACTCCTCAACATCATCAAAAATAGAATCTACGCCTCTCGATACTCGTTCGTCTTGACATACCCCGAAATCATAACCATCCAAGACACATAATTCCTCTCCCCCATTTGATCAAACATCTCACGAGCTTTAGTCATCATATCACAACGACAATATCCCATGATCATCGAATTCCACAACGCGATGTTTCTCTCAGGCATTTCATCAAACACCTCTCTAGCTCGCTTCAAGTGACCGTTTTGCACGTACCCACTAACCATAGCGTTCCAAGAAATGACACTACGATCCGGCATCGACTAAAACAACATCCAAACCTTATCCAGTAGCCCATGTTTCGCAAACCCGGTCAACAAAATCATCCAAGTCACGAATTCTTGCCGTTGAACGCGTTAAAAAGCGTTTGGGCTTCGTACAATAGACCGTTCTGGGTGTAGCCGGTGATCATGGAATTCCAGGAGATGGAGTCTCGTTGGGACATTGAATCAAATAACTTGCGTACCTCTTGAACTTCGCCGAGTTTGGCGAGTTGCTGAATCTTGTTGTTGCATTGGATGAGATGGGTTTGTGTTTGTTGGAGCGGTAGAGGAGGAAAAGCTGATGAGAGGGAGCGAAAGTGAAGGTGACGATGTTGAAACATGGAACATAGTGGGACGCTTGTTTAGCAAAAAAACAAATGAGTTTGAAGAGAAAATCCGGCAAGTTGGCGAATGAAAGCTTTTTACCTTCCAAGAATATTTGAAGGCCAAAAAAGAATCCGGGTCGAGCAATTTATTCTGTCCAATCAGGGCATCTTCAGGCTAACTCTGTAAATTTTAGAGTCGGTAATTTCAGACACGGCATAATAAAATGATACAAAAACGATACAGATAAATAAGTTTAAATATTAATTAGATTGTTAACAGATTGTAAAAAAATAACACAAAAAAAAATGAATTAAATTCGTGTAAACTCATTTAACATGCTTAATTCATTTAATTATATGAGTCGTTATTAGACTAACACGACACGATACGACCCGCTCGTTTAAACTCTTTCACAATACGACACGACACGATACGACTTTGCCGCCTCTTTCACAACCTCTCTCTCAAACTCAAATTAGGGATTTTAGTTGTTGTTTGGTTAGAAAATTTATTTTCTGATTCGAATTATAATTCGTGATTCGTTATAATATTTTTTCTTATAAAAAATATACGTAAATAAAAAATAATTCTAATCACATGATTTTAATACATAAAACTAAACGTCTCCTCCTAAGGTTTCACCCCTCTCTCTCTCTGCCTCGCTTTCTTCCTTACTCTCTTTCTCTCAGTCCTCTTATCTTCTTTTCCCCTTCTTCATTTAATTCTCTTCCTTGCACCCAAGCTTAGTCCTCGATCTTCTTCCTGACATGCAAAGGGTCTTCTTCTCGACTTCACCTTTTTCTCCTCGGCGTTTAGCTTTGCTTCTTCTCGGCGTGACTCGGCGTTTAGCTTTACTTCTTCTCGGTGTGTGGTACTAATTTCGTCTGGTCTGAGCTGTGGGTTAGTTTCTATATATTCACAAACATATATATGTATATATCTGTGTGCTATTTTTTTTCTGATTTTGAAATTTTCTCCGTCCTTTCTCTAACCCTATTTCAAAATTTTGCTCTTCTTCATTATCAATCAGCTCCAACTTTTGCAGTTACCTGTCTTTGCAACCCAATCTTATATGTATTTGTAACAAGTAAAACTCTTTCTCTTTTGAATTTTCTGATATTAATTATATATGGATATGAGGTACTACACTTTTTTTTTCTTTTGGTTTTTGGTTTTTGTTTTTGTTTTCCTATGTATTGATTCGAGATAAATATGAAAAAGAAAATTGTTTTGTTTTTGTTTGTTTTTTTTTTTTTTTTTTTCTCTTAAAAGTATACGAACTGGTTTGGACTTTGGAATAGAGAAATTATATATGGTTGTTTTTTACCATCTGGATATCACTAGTTCTTGATTACGTTACTTGCCAATTTTTATTATTGTTATTGATATATATGCGATTATGAGAGTGTGGCGTGCCTTTTTGTGGGTGTGGTATCTTGTGTTTGTATTTTATTTTTTGTTTTGTTTTTTCCTTTTTTTTTTTACTTGGAAATAACCATTTTTGTGTCCACAAATTAGAGGAAAAAGCTAGGATTTTGTTTCTGTTTTTTGGTTTGTGAAAGCTTGGTTTTTTATTTTTTTATTTTTTTATATGTGATTTGGTTTTCTGTTTTATAATGTACTAATATTGTATTTTGTTTTTGGGCAGATGAAAGAACAGAGTGGAAATTGATTTGAAGAAATCGAGTCCCCAAATGTTTATGTTTGTGGTTGTGGATTGATTGATAAACTATTTTTTTATTTGTGAGATGTTTTATGTTTGTGTTTCCTTTGATTTGTAACTTAGATTAATTATATTTGCTATTATCTCCCTGTTGATATATTTTTTGTTATATGGAAATAGAAAACCAATTTTTGTGTCTATATCATAACCCAAACAAAAGTCTGATTGATTCTTTGTTTTTTTTCCCTAACTTTTAGATGAATGATATGCAAAATGGTGTTAAAGTAAATCTAGAGTCAAGCAGCGCTAGTGCATCCGCCACTGCATTGAAGATTTTTACATTTCTTATCTTACAAATAAATTGTGGTATTACTAAATGCATAGAATAATATTCACCGCTTCAATTGTGTTATAACACTGCCACTATGTTTGGTAGGAGAGAAAGAGAGAGGTGGACCGAGCATCCCAATCTATTGTTTAGTTAGAAAAAAGGAGGAAGGAGATGAGAGGTGGAAGGATGTAGTCTCTCACATAATCTACTAAATAATGGAAGGATTCAAGCGATCAATCATTTTTTAACTTTAAATAAATTATTAACAAATATTGTAACTAGATAATATAATAATTTAACAAATAAGCATCATTCACTCTTTCACCTCTCACTCTATCCTACCAAATAACACGAAAGATAACTAAAATATTCTTCATCCTTCTTACACTCCATCCCTCTAACTCTCCATCTCTCCAACTCTATTCGTCCTTCGTAATCTCTATCTCTCCAGCCAAATATAGTGTACAAGACAAAGAAGAGTTATAGAATAAACATTAGTAGTTATATGTGGAAGTATTTTGAAAAAATTAGCTGCAAGTTTTAATTGGAAGAGCTATTTTTATTTTTCTTTTACAGTTACTACTTCCGCAATAGATATTGCATTGTCTGATGGATTTCTTTGTCCAGTCTGGACCTGATGAGAGAAGTATTCCTGGAATTACTATAGCCGTTCAAGCTGATATGCCTTTGAGTGGTTTGACTACTTTTGGAGGGGCATTCTTATCAAAATTTATGTGCTCCCAGATGCCAAATCCTGTGAATTTGAACTTCTCATCTTGTATAAATTATCATAGATAATTTATTCATTGTCATTTTCATTATTCTTCTTCATTCTAATCTTTTTCTTTCACACTTGTAGTTTCTTGATGAAATTACATTTGTGGATACTCCTGGTGTATTATCTGGAGAAAAACAACGAATGCAGAGAAGTTATGATTTCACTGGTGTTATTTCGTGGTTTGCTGCGAAATGTAATCTCATTCTTCTTCTGCTTGATCCTCGTAAACTGTAACAACCCGACTTCTTGAGCCACTATAAAACTTGTTTAAACGTAATTATTTAACTTGATTAGCTTCTTAGTTACTAAAATTTCAGGGAATTTTTTTTTAAATTAATTATTTACTAATACTCGATATACAGAATCCTAATAACAGAATTTAGCGATTAATATTCTTACAGTTTCAAAATAACATTTTATATAATTTACATAGTTTATTACTAGTCTTTACTTGCTCTTAATAATGCATAAGTTAGTCATAAACTAACTGTTAATAAGACAAAACATTTTAGTGGAAGTATCCCAAGTATTAGATATGTATAACTCAAAATATTTGTGGCTGTGGAATTTATAAACTTGTGGATCGCGGCATCCAAAATCCGGGTCTCCATCATCTTATGTCACTTCAGTCAGTCCATCAAAATGCATCAGATAATGAGTTTCTTATCCGTATTACCTACAACATTGACATGACTATGGTGAGTTTAAAAGTCAGTAAGTACAAATTGTAGCCTCACGATGATTAAAATAAAATTCATGACCAGTTATGAATTTCTAATTATGCTTCTTATCTTTTATGAGCCCTGTATTCGTACCGGGTGTGCGCGACCAATTGGGAGTCAGGGGAGCAACCCTCCAACTGTACCCAAGGTCACAATTGTATTGTTTTATAAAATTCTCACCTAGTAGAGATTGGTACGACACTTAATTAAGTTTCATTAGCTTACTTAGTGAACATGCTTGCATGATGTCATAAATAGCAATTATTGCATATTAAATAGACATAAAATAAATCATGTTGACAAACATAGCATAACACAACATAGATTCATACAAGAACAAGCAAGTTCAATGTTGTATGTGAGATTTTTACTTACTTCGATTCCGTGCAAGCGTTATCCTAAGTTTACCATCGCCTGCTATTTCAATCGGTATCGTGTCCTAATTCGATTTAAGATTCGACTGTTAATTATAAATTGCATGATTTGTTGATAGACAAAATTTCTAATTAATTTTGGATTCGTTTATAACTTATCGAATTTTTAGTATTATTCTCATAATTTAATAATTAATTTTCTCAAATTAATTATTCTTAATTTCCGTATTGACAGTTAATCTAATTATTATGTCTTATGAGATTTCTTATAAACTTACCCATACTAATTGGATTATTATTATTATTATTATTATTATTATTATATATATTTTTATCTTAACAAAAATCTTAATTTCCTCTTATTACTTAACGTAAAACCGGTTTAACGAGTAACTTCTCTATTTTGCCTCCAGCTTAATTTTAGGATTTCCCATTTCATTGATCGGGTCCTACAATTTGACTAAAACCACATTTTACATTTTAAAATATATAAACAAATTTAAAATCACCTTTAAAAGTGTTTGCACAAAACATCAATTTACGAAGTTACTTTATTTTAGTCCCCCTGTAATTTTGAAATTAAGCCACTTAGCCACGGTTTTTGAAATTGGATTTTTTACAGGGTTTTTAAACTGTCCTCATGCTGTCCAGAGTGCTGTAAAAGTGTTGCAATACTGCAATTTTTCAAACTTTACAAAAGTGACCCGGTTTTAATAATTTTTCACATTTTAGTCCTTTACCGAGTTTTCATTAATTTCTAAGGCTCAAAATCAATTTCCAGCACATTTCATGCTCTTTTAAAACTATTTCCAGCAGTTGAAAACTGTCAAAATACTGCAGAAAATAATGCTTCCATTTTTGCCACCGTTTTTAACTATTTTGGCGATTTTACCCTTAATAACGGATTTCAACGTCACTAAACCAATTTGCAAATTTTTCCCGCCAAAATATAATATAAAGTCTGTTATACAGTCATGGATCTGCCATTGGAGCATTTTTGAAAAATTCATCCGGTAGATATTTTGTTTTGCGTTTTTGACCTAAAATAGCCAAATCTTTACACTTTAGTCCTCTTAGCCATTTTAGTCAAATTTCTTAGGGTTTCTTAAACACCAAATTACTGTCAAAATCCTGTCTTTATACAAATTTTTTTCAACATACATAGTTTCAAAATTTTAAGTCCAAAAATCAATTTTTACTAATTTTTAACAATGCACCTCATAACATGCCAAATTCGAGGGTAAGTGATAGTACATGGGTAAGGTCATCTAGATGGCATAAGCAAAAAGATGGTAGATGACTTAAGTTTATCCAATGGCTTTTGTTTATCTCCTATTTCTTCCTTAAACAAATGAGGTTGAAAACCTCTCCCTCTGTTGCTTCACTCTCACGTCCACAGCACACATTTTTTTTTTTTAAATTTTTAATTTTTTTTTTAATTTTCTACCACATATCCCACACATTAATCAAACCTACCACTAATCCTAGCCACTCATTTAAAAGGGGTCTTGCAAACTTACATAGAATGTGTCTTAAACCTCTTTTTTTTTTTTGACACTGATTATTAATTTCATTCTTAACACAAATCCATACTTACTAAATTGACTTCTTAAAAGTTAATTTAATTCAAATTTTGGACTTTGGCATGATTTAAATGTAATGGGTCCAATTTCAATAGTGGACCATTTTGGAATAATTTTGTCACACTTAAGAACATTAAATCCTTGTGACTTCATAGTTGAACATACTAAGATAAAATGCACAATTGAAATTTAATGAAACTTAGATTGATTTAGTGAAAAAGATGTATTCACCAATTTTCATCGTTCAAAATATCGAACTTACAAAATGTGATTGCGAGAAAATTCATTTTCTAAATCTTAATTAATTTTAAGATTTAACTTTTAAATTTTCCCGGCATTACATAAACTAGATATTAGTGATGAATTCAAGCAGGTAATTTCATCTCTACGTGGTCACAATGACAGGGTCCGTGTGGTTCTAAACAAAGCAGACTAAGGGGGCGTTTGGTGGAGGGATTCGTTCCCTGATTCGAATCATAATTCGTGGTTCGCTACAATATTTTCTCTCATAAAAAATACACGTAAATTAAAAATAGTTCGAATCACATAGTTTGAATCCTCTAACTAAACGAACCCTAAGTCGATACCCAACAGGTAAATTTACCTTTGACTTTTGTTGACGAATTTTTCTTTTTTTGATTTTAGCTGATGAGAGTATATGGAGCATTGATGTGGTCACTTGGAAAAGTGCTGAATACTCCAGAGGTTGTGCGTGTTTATATTGGGTTGGCTCTTTTCGTTAACTGATAATTTTATCCGGTGCCTATTTTGTGATTGGACATTGGACTCCAATCTTTTATCTAAATTTTCTCTTTAATTTCTTCTCTTTGTAGTTCATTCAATGAAAAACCGATCAACGAGACAGAATCTCTTTGAGAAAAAACGCGATGATCTCCTTGCTGACTTGGTCGATATTCCAAAGAGGGCTTGCGATCGTCGCGTATGACCGTATTTTTCTGTTCAATTTTGTTACTTGTGACAGTGCTATGTATGCTTTGATTTTTAAATTCGTAAAACTTGTTGTATAAAGCTAATGATTGTATCATACAGATCAATGAATTTGTAAAACGTGCCAGAGCTTCTAAGTAAGAGATGCCTGCAATTATGGGTAAAGTTAAGACGCAACAACGACTCATAACAATGTAGAAGAAGAATTTGCAAACCTATCTTTCTTTACTTTTTTAAGTATATAGAAAAAAAAAAAAAAAAACTTGTATTGTTGAGTCGTGTGAGTCCTTTTGGCTCTCCTTTTATGTTTTGGGCTTTGGTTGGCTTAGTTGGGCTTCATGTTTGGATTGTTTATTTTGAAAGTGTCAAGAAAAATTGTAAAGCTGTTGTTTGAGTCGTTTTGTTCCTTAAGTAATGCTATGCGTTTTGACAAAATCTGGAGTTAGTCTTTCGAATTCATTGGGTTCGTTTGAATAAAAGAAGATCAGCTTTTGGGTTCGTTCAAATAGAAGAAATCTGCTTCACAGTTTTGAATTAAGATAAGGCTCTAAGGATTTTGTGGAAAAGATCAAGATTGTATTGGTATTTTGATTTAAACCAGGATTTGAAATTGAAACAAATATATGTTAAAGATTTTGTTTTAGTTTGAATAAAAGGTTTATTCAAAACCGTATTTCATGATGAATTCGTTTTGATGATCAAGATATCATCTAAAAAGAGATTGGAGTGCTGAGAATCTGAGTCAAGGAAACTGAAACTAGAATATGCGAAACAGATTACGTGTTTTAAATTTTAAACTGATAATTGTCTTATCTGTAACTACAGATTCTGAGACAAATTCTGATTTTGAATTAGATCAGTTTATAAAAAGTTGTTGTGCGAGGAATCAGAGGATGGACTGCAATTCTGATAAAGTACGGAGTGCACAAGTTGAAGACATATAGCGTTCATCGATTTTGTTCTTTGAGAGAAGATTTTGTGAGCTTTCGGGAGAAGGCGTTTGAAGACGAGTGGTGCTCGCCAAGGTAGCCACTTAGGGTGTTAGACACAGCGGCGTTGATAGTCAAGAGGGAGTCTTGGGTTGGTTAAGTCCAATTGGTGTCTGTAACTTTGTACCTATTAGTGGATTGCTTGATGTTTGAGCGTGGCCCTATGGATGTAGGTCGGTTTGACTGAACCACGTTTAATCGTTATGTGGTATTTACTCTGTTTTTGTGTTTTGCTTTGGTAATCCTTAATCAATTTTATAAGAAAACACGATAAAAGCACATAACCGGTTCTAACAATTGGTATCAGAGAGGGTCACAAACTACTGTGTTTGTGAGATCTTGGCATAACTTTTAATGTCACTTTGAAACTAGAAGAGACGTGGTCAACAGATGAAGATCGCCTAGCGAATTACAACTCGAAAGCACTCAATGCTGTTTTTAATGCTGTAGATGTGAATCAGTTTAAACTGATTTCTACATGTGAATCGGCCAAAGAGGCGTGGGAGATACTTCAAATTGCTCATGAAGGCACCGTTGTTGTAAAGGTCTCTAAACTTCAAATCCTTACCACCAGGTTTGAAGAATTAAAAATGCATGAGGATGAGTGCATTGCCAATTTTAATTCAAAATTGTGTGACATTGCTAATGAATCTTTTGCTCTTGGAGAGAAGTATTCGGATGCAAAACTGGTAAGAAAGACTTGCAGATCACTACCTGAGAGGTTTGCATACAAGGTTGCTGCTATAGAAGAGGCTAAGGATGTTGACTCAATGAAACTTGATGAACTCATGGGTTCTCTTCGTACTTTCGAATTGAAATTTAAGAAGGACAAGAAGGAGAAAGGAATGGCTTTTCGATCTAGAGTAGAATCACAGAGCAATCAAGAGGAATCTGAAGATGAAGGAGAACTAGAAGAATCTTTGGCACGTCTCACAAAAAACTTCAAGAAGATTTTGAAGAAGATGAAAAAGAAGGGAAATTTCAAAGATTTCTCTAAGACTGGGAAGCAGAGATTTAATTCTCAGGGTTCAAAACAAACTACTCAGATAAGAAGGGAAGAGGAATTCAATGCAGAGAGTGTGATGATATTCAAGCAGAGTGTGCAAACACCTTGAAGAAAAAGAAGAATAAGGCCATGAAGTCCACATGGAGTGATGATGAAAGTTCCAATGCAAGTCAAGATGAAGATGAAGAGCACAGCAGTAATTTTGTTGCATTCAACGTGACTATAGTCCTTTCAAATGGAAGAACCACCAGCAAGGATGCATCTGTACCAGAATGTGTAGGTACATAAATAAGCATGAAGGATGTTTCCGTAGAATCTGAATCTGATACTGAAACAGACAGTGAGGAGGAAGACATTGATACTGAAGAGGTCCAGAAAGCATATGAAAAAATGTATTCCAAGTGGACAGTGGTTTGCAAGGTCAATATTTCCTTAGAAGAGTAGGTTAAAAGCCTTGACAAGGAAAAGGAAGAACTCCAGGCCATAGTGACCAAATACGAGTCTGAGGCTGCAAAGAATAAAAGGGATCTTGCAGAAACAAGACTGGAGTTAGAGCGAACTCAAAGAAACCTAAGGTTGCTGAACTCTGGAACAACTAAACTGGACCATCTCTTATCTTAACAAAGAATAAGTAGCGATCACACTGGTCTTGGTTACACTGGTGAGAGTTCTGGTACAAAATCGGCATTCGTAAAGGCCACAAACAAGTCAGATGTCAGCCATGAGCAGAATACTAAGGTACAGTCAGGTATGAAATATGTCACAAATTCTATAGCTACAAAACACAAGCAGAAGCATTTTGTTCCTATCTATCATTACTACCACATACCTGGACACATAAGACCTTGGTGTTATAAGTATAAAAATGCTTTGAATAGAGGAATGCAATTTTATCCACCTCATGACAGAAAAACAAGAAAAATTTGGGTTAGAAAATCTGATATGCGGAGTCAAATGGCACAACTTCTTTCCTCATCGCCTGTGCCCTCTTCCTCGGCTGTTGATCCTCCGGTTTGATCTGTTCTTCAGTTTGTAATTTTTGATTCCAATAGTTTCTGTTTTATTTTGGACTTTGGCTTTTTGTTTGCCAAACTTAGGGGGAGAATAATGTGTTTCTTCGTGATTAATTAGTTAGTAATTTTCTTGAACACTTTGTTTGCTTTGAGTACTCTTGGGTATAGTTGTGTAACTTTGCCAAACTAAGCCAAAGGGGGAGATTGTTGAGTCGTGTGAGTCGTTTTGGCTCTCTTTTTATGTTTTGGGCTTTGGTTGGCTTAGTTAGGCTTTATGTTTGGATTGTTTATTTTGAAAGTGTCAAGAAAAATTGTAAAGCTGTTGTTTGAGTCATTTTGTTTCTTAAGTAATGCTGTGCGTTTTGAAAAAATATGGAGTTAGTCTTTCGAATTCGTTGGCTTCGTTTGAATAGAAGAAGATCAGCTTTTGGGTTCGTTCAAATAGAAGAAATCAGCTTCACAGTTTTGAATTAAGATAAGGCTCTGAGGATTTCGTGGAAAAGATCAAGATTGTGTTGGTATTTTGATTTAAACCAGGATTTGAAATTGAAACAAATATCTGTTAAGTATTTTGTTTTAGTTTGAATAAAAGGTTTATTCAAAACTGTATTTCATGATGAATTCATTTTGAAGATCAAGATATCATATAAAAAGAGATTGGAGTGCTGAGAATCTGGGTTAAGGAAACTAAAACTGGAATATGCGAAGCAGATTACGTGTTTTGAATTTTAAACTAATAACTGTCTCATCTGTAACTACAGATTCTGAGACAGATTCTGATTTTGAATTAGATCAGTTTATAAAAGGTTGCTGCACGAGGAATCAGAGGATGGACTGCAATTCTGATAAAGTACATAGTGCACAAGTTGAAGACATATAGCGTTCATCGATTTTGTTCTTTGAGAGAAGATTTTGTGAGCTTTCGGAAAAAGGCGTTTGAAGACGAGTGGTGCTCGCCAAGCTAGCTACTTAGGGTGTTAGACACAACGGCGTCGATAGTCAAGAGGGAGTCTTGGGTTGGTTAAGTCCGGTTAGTGTCTGTAACTTTGTACCTATTAGTGGATTGCTTGATGTTTGGGCGTGGCCCCATGGATGTAGGTCGGTTTGACTGAACCATGCTTAATCGTTGTGTGATATTTACTCTGCTTTTGTGTTTTGTTTTGGTAATCCTTAATCAATTTTATAAGAAAACACAGAAAAAGCACATAATCGGTTCTAACATGTATAATTAACTCTTTAAGCTTTTGCCAAATAGGTGCAAAGAGAGTTCCAGCTACGAGCTGGTGATTTTCCAAATGTGGAGCACATCAGGTAGGTTTTTGCTCGCCAAGCTAGCTACTTAGGGTGTTAGACACAACGACGTCGATAGTCAAGAGGGAGTCTTGGGTTGGTTAAGTCCGGTTAGTGTCTGTAACTTTGTACCTATTAGTGGATTGCTTGATGTTTGGGCGTGGCCCCATGGATATAGGTCGGTTTGACTAAACCATGTTTAATCGTTGTGTGGTATTTACTCTGCTTTTGTGTTTTGTTTTGGTAATCCTTAATCAATTTTATAAGAAAACATAAAAAAAGCACATAACCGGTTCTAACATGTATAATTAACTCTTTAAGCTTTTGCCAAATAGGTGCAAAAAGAGTTCCAGCTACGAGCTGGTGATTTTCCAAATGTGGAGCACCTCATGTAGGTTTTAAATGGTTACAACATTGATAAGTATGAGAAGTTGAATCCTAAACTAATTCAAGCTGTGGATGATATGCTCAGTTATGAAATCCCAGAATTCTTGAAGAATTCAGAAATCCATATGATTAATATTGTTGTTAACATATCCTAGGCTCTAAATGTACAATTGGTATAAGCATTTGCATTAGAGATAAACGGAATTCAACTTAGCCCGAGACTTGCCACTGTTGACCAGGACCCGAACTGGCCCTAACCTTTGGGTCGGAAAGATTTCGATCCCAGAAGTTTACTTGGTCCAAATTTCATCTTTTTTAAATTTTTTTTAAAAACACCTTATAAAATTTTGAGGAAGTAATTACATAAAATGCCTACTTCTAAAGTCTTAATTTTAAAAATATCTACTATTATACAATATTACAAAAATACCTATTAAAGCACATATATATATATATATATATCCGAATATACCCTTATAGTTTATATTGGGCATGTTTTTTATATGGTGAGTTTTTATTTTATTTTATGGGCTGATTTTTTTCTGATAATATTTTAAATATTCAATTTCCTTTTCAACTCCCATTGACATTTTGTAATTAATTATTTGGTACCATATCAATATTTAGTCAATTTCAGATTCTCCCTCATTGTTTTTTAATATAGGCGTTTTTTTTTTTTTTTTTTTTTTTTTTTTTTTTTCTCGCCATTTTTTTTTTTTTTTTTTGTGTGTATTTTGTTGATTTTTGTTCGTGTGTTGCATTTCTTCTAGCGTTTCATTTCTTCTCTGAATTGATTTTTGCGGGAGTTTATATTGGTGAATTTCAGGTTTGTTTTTTATTTATTTAGTTATTTATTTAAATTTTGATTTTCGGCTACAATAACACCAAAATAAATTGACGAGGGCTCAATTTTGATCTTTTCTTCGTATGTATTCTTCGTGATTCTACGGAAGGATATACAAATATTACAGAAATGTTATTATTTTTTTTGCTCAGTTTTCATCGTTTTTGTTATCATTCAAGTAACAGGGTGCTTTTTTGTAGGGGCGGCAATTTCAGACACGACACGATGAAACGATACGAAAACGACATAAGATAAATGAGTTTAGACCGCACGATTATTAATTGGGTCATTAACGGGCTGTTACGAATAACACGAAAATAAATGGGTTGGATTCGTGTCAGCCCGTTTAACACGCTTAACCCGTTTAGTTATACGGACCGTTATCAGGCCGACACGGCGCGGCCCAGCCCGGCCCGTTTATTAAGCCTATATATATATATATTTTTTAGTTTTAGAGCGTAGTTGGGCATTCAACTTTAAGGTTCAAAGAAGACATTTTCTTATATTTATTTTATGCTTTATGCACTTAAATATTCAAATGTTTGGTTATGTTTTCAAACTTATTTAAATGTACTTGGTTATGTTTTTAAACTTCTTTGGATGTTTGGTAATTTGAATGTTTTGAAACATATATACTTGATAATCTTGTAGTATCATATATATATGTGTGTGTTTGATATTTGGATATTTTAATGTGTGTTGGCTATTATCCATGATTTTAATTATAAGTGATATTAAGTAGTCAATTAATATAGTTTTGAATACAATATAAAATTCTACTATTTTTGGTAGTTGGGTCATAAACGTTTTTTTTTTCGTGTCGGCCCGTCACGGCACGTTTAGTAATCGTGTTCGCATGTCGTGTCGTGTTAACCATATTATTAGCGTTTCGTGTTCGTGTTTGAGTTTCTGACACGTTTATTAATCGTGTCGTGTTCGTGTTCACTATAATCGTGTCGTGCCGTAATTGTGCCGGCCCTAACACGACACGCAAACACGAATTGCCAGCCTTACTTTTTTGATATTTTTTTAATGAATTTTATTTCGATAACTTTTTTATTTTTAAAATGTTAAATCTAGCGTATTTTCTTTAATGGGTGTTTTGTTTGATTTTGATGTGATCCTTATTCTAGTGAAAAATCTTTTTATTTTATATACATTTTTGTATTTCATTATGCTTTTCGTTACATATTATATTTTTTGGGGTTCTCTTGTATCATATTTTCCTGTCATAATTATTAGTTATATATTCTGTATCATAATGATTTTAACATTATGTTAATAAAATTAATTTGTGGTTTTGTATATTCATGTGAATCAATCATATATTCCCTATCTTAATGGTTTTAGCATTAGTCTAAAGAAAATTGTGTTTGGGTTTGTATATTTATCTATTTTAGTCATATATTCTGCATCTTACTCATATATTTTCTATCGTAATGATTGTAGCATTAGTCTAATGAAAATGGCGTATTAACATTAGTCATATATTTATCATTAGTCTAATGAAAATTGCGTTTAGCTTTGTGTTTGGTTTTTTAAATGATTTTTTTTCATTAAACTAATGAAAATAATATTGGGTTTTGCATATTTATGTGTAGACATATATTATGTATTATAATGATTTTATCATTATTCTAAAGAAAAAAATTTGTGGTTTTGTATATTTCGTTCTTCATATGTAATTTAAATTTGGCATTCATTTCACAATGATTATTTATAAAATTATTCATTTGGCATTCATTTCATATGTAATTTTTATAAAAATCATTCATTTCATATGTAATTGTATATTATGTATATTTCGTTCTTCATATAAATTTGGCATTCATTTCACAATGATTATTTAAATTTGGCATTCAAAACTAAATAGGCTAAATGAATATTTTATCAATTATTTAATATTAATTTAGCTTTAAAATAGGAGTAAAAAAAGTTATTTTAGTCATTAATGGTTGGATTTAAGTTTTCCATCTAATGTTGGAAGTAATAAAAATTAGTCGGCCCTACAACAACTTTTATCCACCCTATTTTCCTTTCCTCCCCTGTTCTTTTCTACCAAACAACCCACTTTATTATTTTTCACCCAATAATTCTTCCACATACTTCATTCCTTCCTCTTTTCTATCATACCAAATATATATTAGAGTGCACGAGTCTTAATAGTTTTTTAACTAAAATGATATTAATAAAAAATAACTGATAAAAATCTAAATTCATGACCTCGTTCGTTTCGCTGATTCGAGTTTAGAATTCGAGTTGAGATGTGATTTTATGTGAGAGCTTTTTACTGTAGTAAAAAAGTTAGATGTGACTGTTTGTGAGAGCTTTTTACTGTAGCAAAACTCGAATTCTAAACTCGAGTCAGCGAAACGAACGAGACCTAAAAGTATTTGTCTTCTTTTTTCCTGAAAATAATAATATATTAGT
>NW_010361268.1:380064-421513 GCF_000414095.1 Morus notabilis | reverse complement strand
GGTGGGTGGGTGGGTGGGTGGGGGTGGGTGCCCCCTAGGCCTAAGGCAGCTTCGCCCATGCTTCATCGAATTTTGTTTATTTATCATAATCTTTTAACTTGATATGATTCTAAGGTGACATGATCAAAATTATGCATTATCGGTATTTTTTTTCCTTATATTTTTCCCCTACCCGACGACAGAGGTCTTCATATTTCAAAAGCTTATTCACTTTGTGATGCTTGCACAACGGTGGAGTGATGGATTTGCTTCAGCAAAACACTTTCCTTACTCTTTTTTCCTTTTTTTTTCCCCCTTCTAAAATTATTGAGTTTGATTGCGTTTTCAAATTTTAAGCCTAAAATTTAGTTCGCAATATTGTAGTTAAACCAATCAGGTTTTTAATTTCAAACAATGAAGATATACCAAGGACTGAAGTTACATTGTTGACGTAACTAAAACTTTTACGGTATTTGTAAAGAAAATTTTAGTGGGAGCAAAAAATGATGGTTTGATTGAAAATTTTATAAAAAACGATAACATTCCCATGGGCATGTTTTAAATTAAAAGCATTCAGGTGCACAATGAGTGTTTTAATAGGTAAAACTCTGGGTAAAATTTAAAAAAGTGGAAATATCCGGTGGGGGCAGGCATCAAGTGGCCTCTTCCCAAATAATTTGCATATTCTAAGAAAATAATGAGTTAATTCTGGTGATTTTCAGTTAAACAAAAACGAATTGGATAGTGGGAAAATATAATAATTTATGGCCACACCAAAAAGTGCTCTTAAACTCAAGTATACTGACCATTATAATAAAGAGGTATAATGTACTAACCTCTAAAACTACTAACTTGTGTAGCTAATTATTTACCTTACCAATACAATCATCTAATCAGAGTAACTAACGGCACAAGTGGAATACCTAATAATCAGTTAGTTAAACTCCCAGCTAATTGATTAAACACCTTTCAGCCCCATAAGTCAGCATTAGTAATTGATCATTATGTTATTTTGCCCAAATTATAAGAAAAGGTTTTTGGGACTTTTTCTGGTAATCTCTGTAAAAATAAACTATTAGTAGTTTCATATTTTTTAGTATTTTTTCAATCTGATGTGATTTTAATCAGATTCAACGGTAAAAATTGAGACTGCCAGTAAGACCGATCACCAGAGAGATTTCTAAGATTTCCCCCTTCTTATGAGTAAAAAGAGGAGAAACTCTTTTCTTTTCTTTTCTTTTTTCTTTTTTTTTTTTCATGTTCCCTTCTCATCAACCCCTTTTACTCAGAAGAACTCCCCTGAATTATTTATTAATTATCCAGTTAGTTTTTTCTTAAAAAAATAATTAATCAGTTAGTTAAAGTTAAACTCGCATAATTAACTTTCCACCGCACATCAATGTTTAACTACTAGCAAACCGGACATATGTCTGCATTTTTTTTTTTTTTTTGAAGTCAACCGGACATATGTTATGCAGTTATGGCACAATAAATTCCTTAAAAAAAAAAAAAATTAAAAAACAAGAAAACTAATTAAAGCACGAAAAAATAAAATGTGTCGGGCCAATAATAGATAGGGATATGGGCAAGTTCAGCATATCATTGATTTTAGTGCTTATAATGGTCGTTCTTTTTCCTGCCTTTTTTTTTTTTTTTTTTTGCTACTTCTTTTTCCATATATATGTCTGTGATCTTTTATTAGATCTTCCATGCTGTTAGGTTTTTATATTCCGTTCCGGCTAATAGTTGGAATATCGGTCTTTGTTCACTCTTTATTACGCATATCATTGTGAGTTATTGAAAGAGTTGGCGAAATAAGTCATTAGTTGGATCTTTATAGTGTTATGCATCTTGATTCGTTGAAAAATGGGAGATTATATGAACAATGATTATGCCCTTTTTCATCATAAAATTAATAATAAGCGAAAGTACAAGTTAGCTAGTTGCATGCTGAAAGGTTTGATTTTCATGTAGGTATTATAATGAGTGTTATAACACTTTTAGCGACATCTGTAATTAATGATTAAATTCTGAGCTGATCAACAAACAGTAAAAAGAAATGTGCATGAATAAAAATAATGCAGGAGAAAAACTAAAGAACACCAGAAAATGATATCGCGGTTCGGTGCGTACACCTACATCCGTGGGGCCACGTCCAGACAGTGAACAATCCACTAAGATCAAAGATTTACAATCACCAATCGGTCTTATACACTCAAAAACTCCCTTCTTGATGTAGTCGCCATTGTGGAGAATTCTTTTAGTAGCCTTGTTCAGCGAGCGCCACTCGTCTTCGAAAGCTTTCTCTCGAAAATAATACGTCATCCTCCCAAAGAACCACCCTTTTCTATTTTCTCTCAAAGAACATCAAAACAACCTTTTTTGCATGATATTTCACTCAAAAAGCTCTACCTCACATAATTTTTCTAAAAAATATATCTCTAAGATCCATGCCCCAAAATATGACATTGAATTGCTTTTAAAACCATAAAACACAAAAGCTCATTTTTTTTTTTCTCTTTCAAGACCATGACTTCACGTACACACATGCTACATATATAGCAATCATGCACTAATTCGGATTTGCTCTTTTATTTTGCAAAGCACATACAACATATATTACTTTGGCACCAAGATCAATACTATTTACACTCCAAATCAAATATATCCAAGATATCTCTTCAAATCTCTTCAAATTAATTATGCAGCAAATCACTTTTCCATATGAGCACATTTTCTCCAACAAATCTGCAAATCTCCTAATTTGAATATGTCAATCAAATCTCCAAATTTTCTCTAAAATTTCCTTTCAAATATTGATTTCCATCAACAAAAACATTCTATATTCGGAGCAATTAGCAACTAAAATCACCTCTAATTTTCTCCATAAACATCAGTTACCAAAAGTATCTTTTTTAAATTTTTTACAACCAATGCCAACAAATTGTCAACTAAAATCCTAAAACATGCATTCGCAATTTCACACACTATATGTACGTGTAATATTATCTATACACTTACATATATATATATATATATATATGTATGTACTACTACTATATGCAATGGTGCTTGCTGTTTTAATGATAAGCAGCAAAACCATCCAAAATTACTATACATCTAAAAATTAAAAAACAAATATTTGGAAATAAGAGATTGAAGTTAAACCAATATATATCACTAACTTGGTTACAATTAATTAACAATATATGACTTCTAGCGAATTTTGTTTTGAACCCCAATATTAAAATATGTATTTTTTTTTATCAAATAATCTACAGTTGAAAAATATGTATAGCCAATATCTATCTCAAAAAGCTCGTGATTTTTTTTTTAAAACACCAATTTCACATTCTCTCTCTCAATCATATATTTATTGTGTATTTTAACATACGTGGGTGCATGATTGTGTTCACGAGTAGGTTATGGTGAAAGATATAACACTAGTGTTGGACCTGTTGGTCGGATATTATTGGGTGATGAGTCTTATCTTGGAACGTGGGCTGTCGATCAGGAATTAAACAATATTTAATTTATATAGATTTCTCTATGTCCTTGGATCTTGAATTTGTTTTGCAGGAATCGTATGAACCTTTGATTGTTTTGTTCGTTTCAAAAATTCCAAATTGAAACAAGTCCTGTACCAGAAACTAGCCACTTAGTTTTGGCCTCATGAGCAGAATATTTGTAGTGATCACATGGAAATAGTACTACCCAAAACTCAGTTTTAAATATGGGACTATAGTCCACAATGTAATTGATTAGTGGGCATGTGAATATGCATGCGCAATGGAGATAAGAACAAAACTAGCTTGTTTGAAAACTTTCCGTTTAGTTCGTTGATTCGAGTTGAGATGTGACTTTATGTGAAAGTTTTTTACTATAGCAAAAAAGTTAGATGTGACTATTTTTAAGAATTTTTTACTGTAGCAAAAAAGTTAAATGTGACTGTTTTTAAGAGCTTTTTACTGTAGCAAAACTCAAATTCTAAACTCGAATCGATGAAATAAATGAGATCTACTTTTTAAAGGTAATAGTTTTAGTGTCGGAAAGAAGTAATTGGCATTTTATTAAGAAATATATATTTGTCACAAGTTTTCATGAGATAAAAGGAAGTAGTGATTTTAGGCTTTAATGGAGCCACAAAAAAAAGACTAAGCTACTTTATCTTTTTGTGTTTTTCTTGGGCGGCGCTGTAGTCATCGGAATTACTTGCTTAATTAAAACAAAGTTTCATTATATAAAGGCAGCCGACCAAAGCTACAGAACTATTATGACCATTTCTATGTCATTAGAGACTGCAACTTTTGTAGGTTTTACTTTAGAAAATTATTTATATATATATATATATTTGGAAAAAAAAAAAAACAAGGTCAAAGGGCATGCATTAGGACTTAAACACTTGCATGACCTTAGACTTTATGAGATGAAAGTTAATACATCAAGTATGACTGCCAGCATTTTTTTTGTTTGTTTTTATTATCTTTTCCTTTAAAAGAGAAAGAGAAAATGAAAGGAAGAGATGACAAATGAATATCTTATTCATCTCATTTGAAATTTTCTTTTTCTATTTTAAATAGATTAAGGGATTTGAATTCTACATCTGGAGTAATTAAGATGTAAATTTAATGTATAATCCTTTCTTAAAAGAAAAAAAACGTACAATATTTTTTGAGTTAGTAAAAGTAATAATAATATTTTTTTGGGAAAAAGGTAATAACTTATATATGAAAGCAGCACGAGCATGATACTTTGTTATCATCGTACGTCTTATATGCATATATTACTAGATTTATATGCTTAAATTTTTAATGATGAAGACGGATGACCAAAATATGCAAAATAAGTCAGGCAGTCAAAACCCATGTCTTGGATCATTACACTTATTCAAGCCCCCTATCTTTTACAGGACAAGCCGTTCTATATCAATATCGTATAAGAGAAAGTAATGGGCTAACAACTATTTAGTTTTTCCACTTTGAAAAAATATATATAAAAAAAAAGGATAAACAATAGATAAAAAGAAAGAAAGAAATGGTTGTTTAGTTTACCAAGAAACTGACTTCATGAGGGCATTAAGATCTTCACATTGGTTGACAATTTGTGATTTAAGAAAAGGTATCTCTCACACATATACACGAGTGAAATATATGATATGAGATCAAGCTAAGACATGGTTTGGGGTAAAACTAAAAGAGGAAAAATATATAAGAAGAATATTAAACATCCTAAGACAGGTGGTTGGTATAGCTCAGGTCAACAAGGTAAACAGAATTAGTTGACATGATTAATTATACATGCAAGTTCATCCCTTCAATATATATATATATATATGTATATATATATATATGCAAGTTCATACTATTAAGTGGGAATGAGTAGAAAAGTTGTATTCCACTAGCAGTTATACCAAACCCCTTCCTTGTTGATGTCTTTCTCAAAGTTCCTCCAAAATTTGAAATATGAGTTCCATTTTATTCTCCACTTTCTTCCCAACTCCACATACACGCAAACAAAGAAGCACACACTAGGGGGGTTACACGTCCCCACAAAGCCATTCTTTTCCAAATTGCCGTGATTGAAGGCCTCTAAATATTAATTCACAGTCCACAATATCGAATTCTTTGATCTCACTACTCCTTAAAAATGTAATAAAAAATAAAAAATAAAAAGTGTAATCACTCTCATCAACCCTCAAGCAACATTTTTGGACGGAACATGTGCGTGCATGCATGCCCTACACCCCACACCTCCAACCCCACATCCCATAGCCCCCTATTAAATGCCCTTTTCCCTTTTGTCACTCTCAAGTTTCAACTAACAACAAATTCACAAAACTATATATAATAATAATTCAAAAAAAAAAACCAAATCACCCGCAACAATATTATAAGAATAATTCTATAAAAATGCTCACGAGTATCATTAGTGTTGTACACCACAATTAATAAAGAATGAGAGCACTATTGGTGTTGAACACTACAATTAATAAAGAATGAATCTTATTTGTAAGTCTCATAATGTGAGATTTATTCTTTATTAGTGTGCGGTGTTAATACCTTATTCTAATTTTGCAACAGGTTATGAAAATATTACTTCATAACATAGTTTTGAACCATTAGTAATTTATAAAATCCTGTTAAATTATGGTATTACTGTTAGTGTCATATGATGTTGATGTAAAACTGTACTCTACCAAATAAAGCAGTGCCGATACTTTTTCATGCATTCCCTACCACATAATCCTTCTATATTACAAACTTCACCGCCTTCCATTTCACCACCTTCTCAAACCCCTCCTCTTTATATAAATCTCTCTCCTCCTCTCTCTCTCTTTCTCTCTCTCTCAAATCATCTAAAAAGCAAACAAAACAAAAAAAAACCAGCTTTCCCATCTATTCTTTCTTCTTTGCCATGGACTGGTTCTCATGGCTATCCAAAACAGGCCTAGAGCCATCCCTTGTGTACGAATACGGCCTGGCTTTTGCCCACAACGAGCTAGAAGAGGAAGACATAATCTACTTCAACCACGAGTTTCTTCAGAGCATGGGAATCTCCATAGCCAAGCACAGGCTTGAGATCCTAAAGCTGGCCAGGAAGGAGAAAGGAAGTAGCGGCCGTGGCCCACGGCCCATGGCCAGGCTTCTCGTGGCCATCAAGAGGACCAAACGGTGCTTGGCCAAGTATATTCGGACCTTGGTCAGACGTGATCAAGACTCTTCTGCTCTTGTTGTCGTTCAAAGGCCTTCCGGCTATGGCAACAGGTTCAGAGGAGCCATGCTCAAGAGGAACAGGAAGATGGTGGTGCCCCAACAGGGAAGATTGTTGCTTACCAATGGTAGCCCAATGGTCGTCTCCGGTGGGCCCAGGATTGAGAGCTTTTCGAGCCCGGTGGTTTTTGATCTCAGGAAGGAGGAGAAGATGGAACATGATCATCATGATCAGGAAGATGGGTATTGGTCAACGGGTGTTGAAGAGATCAGGTGGGATACTATGTTCCAGGATTTGAAACCCACATGAATAAAAACAAAATTGTTTTTTTTTTGGTTAATTAACTTTTCAGTTGATCTTATGGGAATTAATTTAAATGGTGAGAGATGGGTTTTTTTAGGTTCTTCCACCACAGTGTTTTTTTTTTTTTAATTTAATTTTTGGGTTGGTTTTGTGGTTTTATATTGTTATTACAAAGAACACTATGCTCTGCTTTTTTCAGTAGTGGTGGTGGGTCATGTAGACTCCAAAACTTTAGAGGGTGTCTGTTACTCTGTTCCCTTTAGGAGATTATAATGTTACTTTTACTTTACTTTTTTTTTCTTCTCTTTAAATCTTTATTTTTCTGATGGGTCTGTAGTCTTTATCTTTGAGTGAACTGAAATCACGAGTACTTGGTCTTTGTGGAAAGAATGATTGTGTATGTCGTGTTAAAAAAAAAAAAAAAGTATAGTATAAAGGAGGGTAGGAATTCCTCACTCTTGCAGACTTGTATATATTTTTTTTAATCCTTTTGCCTCTTTTTATGATTTTTTTTCTTTTTCTTTTGACGTTCGTTGGTGACAGGAGAATATTATTATAATATATACCAACTTTAATTAAGGGCGAAGTTTCATGTATATCATCTCATAAAAAATAAAAGGAGGTATAATCTTTATTACTGTTGATATTCTTGTCTTTAGGAAAATTCATCTTCTTGGAAGTTTCATGGCTTCACCCATTTTAACTTTTAGCAGTAATAGCAACGAAAACTTTTTTTTTTTTTTTTAATCCTAAGACATAGATTAAGGAAATAACTACCATCAGAATTGTGTGAAACCAAAAATTTGAACTTCATATTGAGATTATGTAACAAAGTTTATAATATGTGGTTTCCCAACATATGGGATATGCAGCCAATTAGAGATCTTCATGATAATTAAATTTCAACATGGCATTAAATATTGAAAAAAAAAACCCAGTGATACACAAATGAGCAGTTCCTCCCCTCCAAAATAGGTCCCCACCGAAAGCAGCCACTTGAGGCTAGTTCAAGTGGTTGAATGAGTGAGTGTGTACGTGTCTACTAAAATTCGAATTTTAGTGGTTTTATTTCTTATTAATAAAGTAGGAACCAAATACCCACACCGTATTACCCCCCATAAAAAAAAAAAAAAAAAAAAAAAAAAAAAAAAAAAAAAAGAGTCCCTACCAAAGCAGTGGAGAAGAGAAACTGGTACAATAGCATTATAGCAGCTTCAATCAAGTCTGTCTGCATGATACACCACATCAACGTTAATATTGCATTCATTATCTCAAACAGCCCTCAAAAGGGCAGTAGTTATATATTGATTTGAATATGTAAGTTTAATCATATATTATATCCCCACATCATCTTCCTAAAACTTATTGCTACTAGTAAGCATAAATAAAACCTACAAATGATACATGCTTTTTGGTGGGGCATCCTATCTCTCAGAAAAATTTCCCAACATAACAAATACATTACCAAGTCATGCCTCGGATATTCCAGTTGTGCTGAAACAACTTTATTAGAACTACCCTCTATTGAAAACCAGCCTGCCTTGCTTTTCCAGGACAATGGTGTCTCCAGCAATCAGTGGCTTGAACTCTGAGGCAGTCGGAAAGAGCCCCCGGCGTAAAGCATTTGGTAAACTGGTCTTATTCTTATTGTTAGAATTATGCCCATGATGGTACCTAATCCACAGACCCCGGCTAGAACCTGGAATGTGAGCCTGAAGCAATCTGGACCTAAGCAGGTGGATCCTCCTCCTTGCTTGGCGGCTTCAGCATCATAGACAGAGCCAGCAAGTAGAGCTGAGAAAAGAACTGCTCCAATGGGATTGCCTAGCTGCATGAAGCTGGAGATTACACCGAAATGTTTCAGTCCGAAAAGCTCGGAGGCAGTTGGGACCATCATAGAGTACTGAACCCCATAGCAAACCCCAAGCAGAGCAGTTGCAGCATAGAGCGTGCCGCTGAGAGCTGATGCATACAAAAGGAATGCCAAGATCATAAGCACGTGTGCACAAGTCATCCATACGGTACGAGGAATCATTCTTGACCTGGACAAAACCGGGTCAAGTATTGACTTAGTTTCATAATCTACAACAAGAAATTGATCCCACTAGTAAGACAAGGGGGACAAGAGGTTCAAAAAGAGGAAAAGTTTTGAAAAAAGAGGAAAGAGAGCTAAGCATGCACATCATATAAGAATACACACATAAATCTTCTTGTTTAAGCTTGGACTTGTTGGAAAATCGAAACTGTTTTGGAAACAATCCTTGTAAAGCTGTAAATTAGCTAATTAGTTGTCAATCTTTGTATTTTAAGAAAGTAGCTGTCAGAAGTTATTCTCTACCTAGAATTAGCTATATTCCTTAAATCAGTTATTACTTTCCTGATTCGAAGGATTTGTATATGGTGTGTAAATCCTATAAATAGATGATCAATGAAAGAAATTAATAGGGCAAATTGCTTGCTGTAATTCTTCTTCTTCTTCCTCTTATTCGATCCTCTACTCTTTCTATCACCATGTCAGACATTTCAAATGAATCCCCTACTGTTCCTCAATCATCTTCGAACAATCCCACTACCACTGATTCCACAAAAATCAGTACAACCACCTCGGAATCCCATTTTGTCCAAATCACCACAATTCGATTGAATGGTGACAATTTTCTGAGATGGTCTCAATCAGTTCGGATGTACATCAGAGGACGTGGAAAGATGGGCTACCTGACAGGTGACAAGAAGGCTCTTGCAGAGGATGATCCGGACTATGCTACATGGGACGCTGAGAATTCCATGGTGATGACATGGCTCGTGAACTCTATGGAAGAAGACATTAGCTCTAATTGAATGTTGATAACTCTATTAAAAATAGAGTTATTCCACTATTTTTGTGCATTTAAAGTGGCTAGTTTTTGTGATTTTTAACTTATTTTATTTTACTCTACTTTATTTTGAATGTTAATGAATTTACTTTTCATTTTAGATTTATTTTAATTTATTTTAGTTTGTTTCCTTTAGTTTTAGTAATTTCTATTTTAGTTTTCTTTCCAAAATAATTAGTGTTCTCATTTGTGTAACAGTGGGGCTTAAATGAAAAGTTTCAAATGACATGGGGTCAAAAGTACAAAGAAAAAGGAGCCAAATTGAAAAGATAAAGCTTAAATGGGTCAACAATATCAAGGGAATTAAATTTGGGAATTGGTTCTAGCTTGTTCGATCACCTGCATTGTGCTTCACTTGATTCCCGTGCACCTACGCATTTCACCAATCCCACGTCGCCACCTGTCCACCATACTCTCTTTCCACTCAATTCTTACCATGTGGAAGAGCTCATCACCAGCCCTAAGGCTTTGTCCTGGGCGTTGGTTCTCAGGGGGATTAATATCCCACCCTTTTGCAGCCGCCAGGGAGCTATCTTGCTCTCTGAATCCAGCGTACAAAGCCAGAGACAACTAAAAGAAAAAAAAAAGGATAAGCACTAATAAGGCTTTATGCCATTTTTCTGAGAGAAAAGAAAGAAAAAAAAAAGAGCTAAAATCTGTGCAGAACAGAGAGGAAGAAGAAGAGGGGACCAATACTAAGAGAGGGATTTTTCCAGCTTTCTTCATCCAGTGAAAGCTCGCTTGAAGAAGGGGAAGGAGGAGAAAAAGATTGAAGCTCCAAATCAGCTAAACTCTTTTCTATCTCTCTGTTTTATTTAATTTCTTGCTGGGTTTACAAATTTTGTTGAACAATGAATTATATTGAGAATTTGGTTTTTATAAATTCAACCATGAGCTAAATTTCTTTAGCTAGGATTATTGATGGAACCAAAGTTGCAATGAAGACTTATTTGTTATTCTAATTGCTTAAGTAATTTTCATCCTGTTTATTCAAGTGTATTTATTGTCGAATTTCTGTTAAGTGACAGGCCATCATTTAGTGGAAAATACAAACTAAAATTAATTCTAGAAAGGTTAGTTTTAGTTAGATCTGTCTTGAATAATATAAGGGAATAGTATAGGAATATATTACTACCTTGTACGGCCCATTAAAATTGGTGTTTAACTCCAGGTTTTGAAAACTGAAATGCCTAGGAATAGGTTAATTTCGGTTTGAGGAATTACGAGCATAGATCTGTCGGAAGAGGAATATGCAGAATTTTTAGGTTGACTGGATGAACTTTGCTACAGCAATGTTGAACTTTGCTACAGCAATTGTGGTCGGATGAACTTTGCTACAACATTGATGAACTTTGCTACAACAATATTAAACTTTGCTATAGCATTCCTATAGCAATTGAGGTCAGAGTTGCAACTGAGGGAAAATCAGTAATCCTAGCCCTTACTCATCATTGATTCATTAGTTTATTGAATTGTAGTTAGTTGATTCTTTTATCAAATTTGGTGTTTGAGGTGACTTTCACATTCCATTATCAGTGACTCAATCCTCGTGGGATCGATACTCTTGTTCACACTTTATTACTTGAGGCGACTCGTGCACTTGCGAGCACAAATCACGCAACACATGTGCTATCCAACGGCACAAGAGCTTTGGGAAAATGTAAATCAGATGTATTCTGATTTAGGGAATCAATCTCATATCTTTGAATTGACTCTCAAACTCGGTGAAATTCGGCAAAGGGAGGACAACGTCACAAAATACTTCAATTCTTTGAAGCGAATTTGGCAAGATCTGGGCCTCTTCAATACCTATGAGTGGAAATCTGCCGAGGATGGATGCCATCATAAGAAGACTATGGAGGATAATCGTATCTTCAAATTCTTGGTTGGCCTCAATGTCGAGTTTGATGAGGTAAGGGGGAGAATCATTGGAAGACAACCCCTGCCTTCAATTGGAGAAGAGAGGAGAGTCGGAGGAATGTGATGCTGGGCAAGAAGGGACCTGGAGTTGCTGTTGAAGGTTCAGCCTTGGTAACCACGGGTGGAGGCTATAACAAAGCCACCACATATCAGCGCAAACCTGATGAAAAATCACGTGTTTGGTGTGATTTTTACAACAGGCCTCGCCATACCCGTGAAACTTGTTGGAGAATCCATGGGAAACTTGCAAATTGGAAAGGTAAAATAGGTGACAAACCAGGACATGCCCTCACTGCTGCTAATGAGGCCGAAACCAACCCCTTCACTAAGGAGCAAATGGAGCAACTTCTTACACTGCTGAAATCCAACTCGATATCTGGTACTCCTAGTGCATTTGTGGCATACACATGTAATGAATTAAATGCTCTAGCTTGTCATTTCAAATCATCTGCTCCATGGATAATCAATTATGGAGCATCCGCCCATATGACCAACTCTTCAAATTTGTTTGAATCATATTCACCGTGTCCTGGAAATAAAAAGGTTAGGATAGCAAATGGTAATTTCTCACCAATTGCAGGAAAGGGTCTGATAAAAATTTATGAGGGAATAGATCTTAAATCTGTTCTCCATGTTCCTAAACTTACTTGTAATTTGTTATCTGTCAGCAAATTATCTAGAGATTCTAATTGTTGTGTCACCTTCTATGAATCCCATTGTATTTTTCAGGACCAGAGCTCGGGAAAGACGATGGGCAATGCTAGGATGATCAATGGTCTCTACTATTTCGAGGATAAATTACCTAGTAATAAAATTGCTCAAGGACTTCGTAGTATTAGTTCTCTTTCTGTTCGTGATCAAATAATGGTTTGGCATTGCAGATTAGGCCATCCTAGTTTTTCTTATTTAAAACATTTGTTTCCAGCGTTATTTAAAAAGGTTAATCCTTTATCATTTCAATGTGAAAGCTGTTTATTGGCAAAGTGTAACGCCCTCTAGAATTAAACATGTTTAATTATGCTAAACTGTGGATTATTAGTGTGCCTAATTTGATTTTCATAATTAATCAAGGGACTTTAAGTTATTTTCAGTATTTATAATTTCACCCCAAATATTTTTAGAAAACACACTTAAATTTAATACATTTTCCATTTTTTTCATTTTTCTTTTTCCTTTTCTTTTCTTTTTCTTTTTCTTTTTTTCTTTTCTTTTTTTTTCTTTTCCCCCTTTCCCTTCCCGTGCGCCAGCCCACTCTTTTTTTTCTTTTTGTTCTTTTCTTTCTTCTTCTTCTTCTCTGGTTCTTCCCGTGCACCAGTCTCTCTCTCTCTCTATTTTCTTCCACCGCCGGCCACCTCCTTCTCTGGGCTTCCTCCTGCCGGCGTTCTCTCTCTCTCCCTTGCTCTCTCTCTCCGGGTTTCTCTCTCCTTCTCTCTCTCGGCAGTTTGGCTAAGAATCACCAAAAAAAAATGAAAAACAGATAAATTGAGGGAGACAAAGCTCGAGCAACTGATTTGAGGTAAAACCCTTTGAAACCCACTCTTTGATTCAAATTTTAAGCTCGAGAAAGTTTGATTTTGGTTAGATTTGAATAATTTTGAGTTAGTGTTCGAGTTTGAACAGTTATTGTTGGAATTTTAAGCTTGGGGGTTTTTAGTTATTGGACTTGTTTAATAGATTAAAAACTGATTTTGATGGATTTTGGAGAATATATATTGAAATTGGACTTGAATTGCAGGTTTGACATTTTTTCTATTTATGCCGGCATGCTGCCAAAATTTCTTTAGAAACTTGTTTTTAAACTGAAATTAAATAGGAAAACTAAACCTATGGATTGGATTCTAATTTTTAAAGAACCCCCAAACTGAATTATAAAATCATTGTGAAAATTGGATTTGAGTCAAGGCACACTAATAGGAAACAATTAAACATGATTGAACTTAATTCGTTTTAGGAATGAGAAATACTTCCTAAGATATTGCTTTTGTGATAAAGCTAGTGGAGAAGTCAATTTTGGCCAATGAAAATGTTTTAGAACAAAACATGTTTAAAGTAAATGATTTTAAAAGAAATAGCATGTGAATGCTATTAGGTTTTCCAATGATTTTGGAAATGAGATTTTAAAGAGTATCATTTCTTAAAATGAATTATTTAAGGAATGATACAACGCATGGTGGCCACAGAGATCGGGATGTGGGAATCGCATCCTTGGGGGCAGGTCCCGAAACCCGTACGGATCCACTTCTTGTTTAGTGAAACTATGGCTCTGCACTTTTTACGAGACATACATTTTACCGCTTCTTGATTAGTGGTATGATGAGCTGCACACTTTCATTACACAGACATATTCTACTATGTGAGTATTTCCTTTTTTTTTAAAAAAAAGAGGATGATCAGTTCCGGGTGTATATCTTCGGACCATGAGTACCTTTAATTTAAATGCTTTATAAAATTATATCATAATGGGCCTTTCGCTCACCTTTTCCTGTTTTCAAATGTATTAAACCCCTCCAGACGACGCGAGGAGTGGTGCGGAATAGGTAGCTATTACCGGTGATGTGGACTTGATCTCGGGAAGCAAAGAGTTGTATCCCTCCTATCTTTTATTTCAAGGCATGTATAAGAGATTATGTATTGTAAACTTAAATATTGCTAGATTGTGGTTGATGTCACATTTACTTATGTTTATATTCATGTATGCTAAACACCTGTGAAAATTCCTAACATGATACCAGTGATGTGGTTTTAAACTGGTTTGGTTGAAAATTCCACCACCGTTCTTGAAATTAAATTTCTCTTGAATGCAGGGGCTCGTTTGGAAATACCTGAATGTTTTGGATTTGAAAGGAATTAAATTATTTTGCTAATCATTCTCTCTCAAACAGGTTTAAATTTCTAAACGAGCCTCCACGTCACCAACCCCGGTTTATGGGCGTGACACAAAGAGTCAACGTAAACCTTATATCCAAAAACCTTATCAAGCTTCAAAACCATTTTATCTTTTTCATAGCGATGTTTGGGGACCCTCAAAGGTAACCACTGTTTCAAGAAAAAAATGGTTTGTAACCTTTATTGACGACCATACTCGTCTTTGCTAGGTATATTTAATGCGGGAAAAATTTGAAGTTGAAAGAATTTTTAAAGATTTTTACACAATGATTGAAAATCAATTTCAAACAAAAATCAGCATTTTGAGATCTGATAATGGAACGGAATATTTTAATAAAGTTTTGGAAACCTTCTCAAAAGAAAAAGGTATTTTACATCAATCATCATGATCAAATACTCTTGAACAAAACGGAATAGCTGAACGCAAAAATAAGCACCTGTTAGAAGTAGCCCGGGCTATGATGTTTTACATGAATATTCCAAAATACTTATGGGGGGATGCCATACTAACTGCATCATATCTAATCAACAGGATGCCCACAAAAGTTTTACAGTACACTACCCCGCTGGAGTGTCTCAAAAAGGTATTTTCAGATTCTCAAATTAATTCTGAATTACCTTTGAAAATATTTGGTTGCACTGCATATGTTCACCTTCCAAAAAGGTCACGGTCTAAGTTAGACCCAAGAGTAGAAAAATGTGTTTTTGTAGGATATACTCCTAATAAAAAGGGTTACAAGTTTTTTAATCCCCTTACAAAACGGTGTTACACAACTATGGATGTCTCTTTTATGGAAAAAACCCCATATTTGACCAAAAATTTACTTCAGGGGGAGAACTTAGTTGAACCAAATTTTTGGGAAATTGTTGAACCCTTACCTAATCCGATTCTTGATATCCCTCTTAAATCAATGGAAAAAGAAAATAAGGAAACTAAACCCACTGAATCCGAATCTAATATCACTGGTCTGTCAGAAAAAGAAATACTACGAATGGAAAAAAAATCATAGCAATCTTGAGCCTGTGGTTTATACAAGGAAGAATATCCCTGGAAGAAGTAAAGACCAATTAATCTTCCTAACACATGGTCAAACGGAAGCCCTGGGTGATGGCCTTCCAAGTGTCTCAGGTAATTCTTCGTCTATTCCTACTCATTCTTTGCCATTAGACTCTAATCCTAATTCTGAAATATCTGCACCCGAACCTTGTTTAGAATTAGCTCCAGAAATTCCTACACAGGTCCTCGACCCTGATCTTCCCATTGCCCTTAGAAAAGGAACCCGCACGTGCACTAAACATCCTATTGCCAAATATATTTCCTACAATAACCTTTCTGACAGCTATAGAGCATTCACTACAAATATTTCAAACCTTGTGGTGCCTAGAAACATTCAGGAAGCACTAGATGAACCGAGTTGGCAATTGGCAATGTTTGAGGAAATGAATGCCTTGAGGAAGAATGGTACTTGGGAGATTGTAGAATTACCGAGAGGAAAAAAAGTTGTTGGGTGTAAATGGGTCTTTACAATAAAGAGTAAAGCTGATGGAAGTGTTGAGAGATATAAAGCTAGGCTTGTGGCAAAAGGTTTCACTCAAACTTAGGGATAGACTACTAAGAGACTTTTGCCCCGGTAGCTAAAATAAACTCAATTAGAGTTTTGTTGTCCCTTGTAGTAAATTCCAATTGGCCCTTACATCAATTGGACATTAAAAATGCCTTCCTTAATGGAGACCTAGAGGAGGAAGTGTTCATGAGTCTGCCACCAGGTTTCGAAGAAAGTTTTGGAGTTGCGAAAGTGTGCAAACTGAAGAAGTCCTTATATGGACTCAAGCAGTCTCCTAAAGCTTGGTTTGAGCGCTTTGGCAAGGTGATAAAGCGTTATGGATACACTCAAAGTCAAGCTGATCACATTATGTTCTACAAACATTCAAAGGAAGGGAAAGTGGCCGTCTTAATTGTGTATGTGGATGATATGGTGCTAACTGGAGATGATTATAGTGAACTAGAGAAGTTAAAAGGAAGACTCGCTGAAGAATTTGAGATCAAGGACTTGGGGGCATTAAAATACTTTCTTGGAATGGAGTTTGTTAGGTCCAAAGAAGGTATTTTTGTAAATCAGTGTAAGTATGTGTTTGATCTACTTAATGAGGCGGGTATGTTAGGTTGCAAGCCTGCTGAAACACCAATAGAGCCTAATGTAAAGCTACAGCCTGCAAAAGCCGAGAGTGTGAAGGACAGAGAGCGTTATCAGAGACTCATTGGGAGACTGATTTACCTATCTCATACACGCCCTGACATAGCATTCTCTATAAGCATGGTTAGTCAGTTTATGCATTCACCCAGTTCGGAACAGTTTGAAGCTGTTTACAGGATTCTAAGGTATCTAAAGGGGACACCAAGTGAAGGCCTTCTGTTCAAGTCACGGAGACATCTACAAATTGAAGCCTACACTGATGCAGACTGGGCTGGAAGTATAGTGGACTGAAGATCTACCTCGGGGTACTGCTCATTTGTAGGTGGCAACTTGGTTACATGGCGAAGCAAAAAACAGAACGTGGTCGCTAGAAGTAGTGCGGAGGCTGAATTTAGAGCTGTGACACATGGCATCTGTGAGATTATGTGGATAAGAAGATTGCTAGAGGAATTAAAGGCGTTGGGGTCATCTCCTATGAAGTTATATTGTGACGACAAGGCTACAATTTCAATTGCCCATAATCCAGTTCTCCATGACCGCACAAAACATGTAGAAGTGGATAAGCATTTCATTAAGGAGAAGATAGATAACGGTTTGGTTTGTATGACCTATATTCCTACCGAGGAACAAGTGGCATATGTCTTCACCAAAGGGCTATACAAAAAACAGTTTGACTTTTTAATTGGCAAGTTGGCTATGGAAGATATCTTTAGACCAGCTTGAGGGGGAGTGTTAGAAAATCGAAACTGTTTTGGAAACAATCCTTGTAAAGCTGTAAATTAGCTAATTAGTTGTCAATCTTTGTATTTTAGGAAAGTAGCTATTAGAAGTTATTCTCTACCTAGAATTAACTATATTCCTTAAATCAGTGAATACTTTCCTGATTCGAAGGATTTGTATATAGTGTGTAAATCCTATAAATAGATGATCAATGAAAGAAATTAATAATTCCCTGAAAAACTCACTTTTCAAGTGGACTATAAATCGGCTATGGTTTAGAGCAAATTAAAAAACAACAGTCAATTATTGTGTGATTTTGATATCAAAATTAACGAATAATGTACCTGACAAAGTACTCAGAAACAGCACCAGAGCCAAGGCGACCTGCGAAATTGCAAAAGCTGAACAATGCCAACAATATTGTTGTATTGTCAAATCCTAATGCAACTCCAATTTGGCTCAAATTATTGAGGACAGTTACTCCTGAACCAACCGCAAGAAAGTATGCAATCCAAAGAAGCCAGAAATCAGCCTTTATAAATGCTTCGCGAAACTTGAAATCCTCCCCCCTTCTAGGTCTCCTTTTCTGCTTCACTGCCCCTTCACCAATAGCAAGCAGTATTTCCACATCCGAAGCATAGTCGTTCTCATGAAAACTTCCAAGGTTTGTAGCTGATGAAGAAGATTCCAACAACGGATCTGTTTGAGCGGCAATGTCTTCCGAGGCAAGGTTCTTTGAATTTGTAGGAAAGAGTGTCATCTTGATAGGAATTACTAAGGGAGACAGAAGAAGCACGACCAATATGGCGACTAAAGTATAAGACACAGCATCACTTAGGGACATGGTGTCATACAATACAGTAGTTGTGAGAAGATAGATTGCTAGCAAAACACTAAGAGCTTGAGTGAAGATAAAATGGATATGCGTCGAAGAGTCTTCTTCGGACGATGGTGTACATGCGTGGACAAAATACATCATGGCCAAAGACAAAACAGGAATTCCAAGAGCAAGAAACAATAGTAGATTGGAAGGGGACTTTTTAAGTACTGCACTGTATATGACTGTGTACACTGCAGCGCTGAGCCCAACATAACCTTTGAGAATTCCAGCAACCGTGCCCCTACTGAGAGGGAAGTTCCTCATGTTGGTCACAAGAACAGCTGTCCCAAACCAAGCGTTGCTATTTGTAGCAATGCAAAGAGTCATAAATAACTGCCATAACATTGGTAGAGAGAGGTTATAAGTTCATATGCTGACAGAAAATACAAGAACGGCAAACACAATTACAGATATGTTTTAAAAAAGCGTTAATCCCATTTTTAGTGCCGAACTATAGGACAAATTCTATTTTGGTCACTAAGGTTTAAAACATCTAAGAATGAGTCCTTAATTTATGAAATCGTCTCAAATCATTCTTTTCATCCAACTTTTAAAATCTTGACGGGAAAAGACACGAGAGGACCATATGTTTATGTGGTTTAATAGAGGTCAATAATGTAATTTTACATGTTAGGACATGACTATTAATAAGGAAATCATGCCTATTTACAACAAGATTCTAACAGTCATATGGTAATTCGGAAACTTTCTTAAGATGTTTTAAAAGTAACAGACGAAAATGAAATTTAGCTATAGTTCGGAGACATAAAAATTGAAATAAACCTTTAAAAAAAAAAGTACACATATACACAGAATTTCACTATGAACGCAAAAACACCCATAATGACAGGAAAAGTATGATATTTGATCTTATTGGGTGGGTCCCGGGGCCCCAAACAACTCGTCATCTAGAAGCCATTTAGGCCGAGAGCTACAAACAACAACCTTCTGGTATAAGTCTCTCTCCGATTCTATTAGTGGCAGGTGATGAATAACTAGAGTGAGTAATTAAGGAAACTAAGAGGTTGTTTTTTAGAACAAAATTTAGAAAAAATATGAATTCGAGTTACAATTCTATTTAAGTTTATGTTTTTTTGTAAAATTTGAGTTTAAACTCGAGTTTGAACTTGAATTTAGAGCTAAAATCGAGTTCAAATTTTTCCTTTTAACTCAAATTCATAAACTCAAACTCAAGTTAATGAATATTATTTTTTTTTATTTTTAAAAATGTCATCTTTTTCATTTTAATTCCGATTGAGATAATTTTTTTTTTCTATACATTCACAATAAAAAGACGAATAAAACCCCACCTATATACTCTATTAAAATTTTTCATCACCATTGAGTTTTTATTAAAATACTATCCAAATACAAATTTAAATTTTGACTCAACCAAATACAAATTTAAAAATATTCTCAATTTAAATCATAACTTAAATATGCACATCCAAACACAAACTCAAATTATAACTCAAACTCAAAGATCATCACTCAAGTCACTCTAACTCAAAAATGTAAAAGAACAGACCTAAGATTGATAAAATCGATCATAAAAAAATCAGGGATATTCTCACCAAACATGAGAAGTGTTCTGATCAGCTCAACTATACATCATCATTTTACAACATGGCTCAAAGTTAATATTACCTTATTTTACGGACAAACTTACTGCAATCAACCAGATCCACGTTCTAAAATTTCGAACTTTTTTCCCCCTCTTTAAATTAAAGCCCATTATTTCAAAGAAATACATATATCTTGAACCTTTGATCCCTACAACAGCCTGCTAGAATCAATAAATCGCAAATGGGCATGCTTAAAAACTTGAAAACAACGCATATTCAGCACTCCCCAGCCAGTAAGGCAAGTTGGGAAGAGTTTGGCTAACAGCAAGCCAGATGACGCCGTACCCAAAGAAGCAACAAGCCGTACCAACCAAGAGCAAGGCCCAAGGAGGGAACTTATTGCACACAATCCCAGGAAGCAACCCAACGCTCTCTCCAATATCGTTGGCCACTCCAAGTACGGTCACTTGCTGTTGACTGAAACCCAGAACCGATTTCAGCAGAGGCGAGTAGAGTGGGAAAGTGTAGCCGTTCCCAGCGGCAATTAGGACCCACACCGCCGCCGCCAAACCCACCCACGGCGGTCGGCTTCCTGCTTTCAGAACCGGGCCCGCCATGTTTGACGACGGTGTAAGTAACGAATGTAGCTAACGACACTTGTGTGTTTGTGAGTTGGAAATATTGTAGCAAAAACGGAAATCAAAGGGAGATTAAAACAGCGAGCTGCAGCCGTCTTAGGAAGAAAAATGTGGAGAGAGAAACAGAAAGTAGATATAGATGTAAACAAGAAGAAAAACGACAGGTGCTGATTTGACCACCCACGATGTTCCGCAAAGTCCCTCTCTCGTGAAATGACCACAATCACACATATTCCTGCCAAGTGGAGTATATTGATATACCGAACCATCAAACTTATTTATTCATTTTTTGAAAGGAAAAATATGTTGTAAAATTTGAAAGGACGATACGAATAGCAATTCGCATGCGTAGTCTTTTAATACATGAAAAATAAACACGTTTAATGAGTTAACTCGAATAAAATGTTAAAAAAAAAAATTTGTATCGGGCTTTAGAAATGGAAAACATCAAAACAGGTACACCAAATATAGAGCATCTTAAGCAAATCCTTTCAATCAACTGATGTCAAAAAAACAAATAGCACTTAGGACTGTTCATAAACTTGAACAACCTGCAAACCCAACTCATTCTGCCCCAACTCAAGTTAAAAAATATAATTCGCAGTATTATTTTTAAATTTTTTGCCCATTATATCTCTGGCCTGAAGTGTTTGGGGCGGATTATTGGTTGGGCCCATAACAACCCGCAATCCCTAACCCAACCCGCACAACATACCCTCAAGCTTTCGGCCCAAGCCAAACTGCCCAAGTTCTACCTTAGGCTCGCTAACATTAGGATTCACAATCTCATTCTCGGTCTCCCCTCCCGTGAACCCCCTCTTCTTGCCTATTCCTTTTCAGTTTTACCTCTTCTTTCTCTCCCGTGAACCCCCTCATAACTCTCTCCTCATTGCTTAGTCCTCTCGGCCGCCGTCTTGCCCACTTTCTCCGGTGCTCTCTCGCCGGACTGATAAGGATGGTTGCTCTTTCTATTTAATGATGAAGTTTGAATATTATATTGAACTTTAAGTCTTTGATTTTTTGAATGTTGAAACCGACCACCCAACCCACCCCGCACCGCCCCAACCCAACCCGAACATCGTTGGGTTGTGAAATTTTTCTAACATCGTTGGAGCTAAATATGTGCAACCCGCACCCTTTGAGACGGGAAAAAAAAATCTTATCCCGCATCAACCCAACCCATGAACAGTCCTAATAGCACTGAGGTAACACAACTACCTGCAAAGGAACATTTATGAAGACAAAAAACTTAACCAAACACTAACGAATAAAACCAAAACAAAAAGTAAAATTAGGGTAAGAATCGTCATTGACAAGATAAAAAATCCACAAATAAAACATCAAAACACCTAAAAAAGCGAGGCCGTTCAACACCAGGATAAAAATGGTAGAAAAGACAAGCGATTAGTAAACATGTGTCGTCAATGATGGTGAAGGTTGACGCACACACCACCAGGTGAGTCCTCTCCTAACACAAATTAAAAACCTTCCGATGATAGGTCAAAAGGAAGATCAAGCGTCTAAAAATGCCTTGGCGTCAACAACTTATAAAGGAGGTTAGACAGTGCCCAGAATATGCAGTTAAGAAATTTATTATTTCTCTTATTGATTAAAATTATATTAAATTAAAAAGATAATTCAACTATTTTTACAAAAATTGATGATTAAATTGTGTCTTATTAACTTATTTTATTTTCATATCAACTATAAAAGTCTTTCGTATCTCTTTAAAAATAATAAATTTTTTTTTGTATTTAGCCAATTAAATATGATTTTTTTTTTCTTTCTTTGTCCAGTTTTTGCTTATGCATGCTTCTACACTTTCAAATTTTCTTCTCCTTTGAAAGAAATACCACATAAGCCAAAAACATAATTGTCCCTAAAAAGATGCATATAATTGAATTGTCACCAAACCACAGACTCTGCTCCTAGGAATATGATATACTATCTAGTAGGGTCCTCATTAATTTGTGGGGCACATTTTACGTAAATATAATTGAGCCAAGACCTCTTTAACAACTGATAATTGCTTTAGTTTCGTTATGCGAAGTTACGTTTCCTCTTAGGCCGCGTGGATCTATTATTCATAACTCGTTGTGATGGGGGTTTTACCAAATACCAATTTCAACAGATCAGCAAAAATACCAAGTTCAATAGCTATTGGGAAGCAGTGTAATAAGCAAAATAAAAGCGTTTTGATTCTTCTGGTTTCCAAATTCAAATTTGTTGACTATTGAGGACGATTTATTCCATAATGCCCTTCCTACCAACATTTTTTTTAAAACAAATTACAAAATTTACCCATAAGAGTGCATGAGTCTGAATTTTTACACTTTATTCTTTATAAAAAAAATTTATTAGTGTAATTATTTAATTAAAAAATTATAAATAAAGATTAAAAGATAAAAATCATGACCAATATTTATCAAGATTTCTATGGTAGGTGTCATGCTGCGTCTCAATAGTTGGCTTGTTGGGCCCAAGAAGTTGGCCTGTGGACTTCCTACCATCCCGTGTGTTCTAGTCATTTTGGGCTCAATTAAAAGACGTTTTAACACTGAATGATCATTTTTACTCTCCTTTAATTCAACAATATATCAATCTCTCTATTTTATAATTATTGATATAATACAATTTTAAATACATCCTTTTTTTTATCTGAGTGGTTGTGAATTTGTATAACTAATTTAAAAAGTAGTTAATTAAATATAAAAATGTCATTATGAGTTATTTTACAGATTTATATGTAAATATAACAACTTGTGACATTCTTTTTTTCATCCCTTATAAAATAGACATATATGTAATTAATTCTAACAAAAATTAAGAATAATTGTGTGTTCTACTCATTTTTATATTCTTATAATATTTTGAAATTTTTGGTAAATTTGAACTCAAGTATGAAATTTTGCTATTTAGTATAGTTATCTCAAAAGTTTAAGCATAACTTTCACATAAAAATGGTGCAGATAAATAATTAGATTTCAAAAGTGGTATACAACATATTTTACAGTAAAATACATCTTTAACTTTTTTTTAACAAAAAAAGGGAAAATTTTTAATATGACACTATCAAGGAAATTTTAATATTTTTTTGCTAATAAGGAAATTTTAAATATGTTACTGTTAAGAGTATATTTAAAATACTAAATACAGTGGATGAGAAATGCTGGGGTTGATTATGTACTCTACAAGAATAATTTAAATCATTTTAAGGCATGGGTTTGATGCATTTTTTTAAGCCCTTGTTACATAATTATTTTTCTTTTAAGTTAATATAAAAAAGAAGAAAATAATTAAAAAAAATTTACTATTTACAAAAACATAAAATCTATATGCCCCACCACAAAGGGAGGCATTGCTTTAGATTTCCTTTTAACCTTCCACCCTTTTGTCTTATCCCTTTTAAACTTATGCTAATTTGGTATTGTTGTTCATACGTATTTTGAAATAAACTTTTAGACACCATTACTAAGCCTGAATTTCATTTGTTTAAACAGCCGCTTCATTGCATTGTTTAAACATTTTTTTGTTGCCTTTTGGAATTAAAATTATGATAACTTGATGCTAGAACCATAGACGTTTGCACAGATGAAAAAGGACCTAGAAATTATGGCAACTGGAAAACAGAGTAAATCCAGCTTCTTTTTTATGTTTTTTTTTTTTTTTTGTTAATAGAATCCAGCTTTTGTTTAGAAAAATAATGTTTTCACGAAAATTCAACTGAGAATTTTGCATACAAAATGAAACATTCGTCTTTTTAAACTAAAAACAGTCTACATGGGCTACTGTTAAGTTGTATTATTATAGTTGCACTGCTACACATTTGTTGATTAAGCCACGTATTCGTAGTTATTGGATCGAAGTAATGTGTCCTATGGATTTCACTTGATCTAACCATCGATCATGCACGGGGTAGCAAATTAACTTGATGTATGATTTTTTTTTTTTTCTTTTCATTCACGTGTTATGTCAGGATGTCAGCAAACATCCGCACTTCAACCATGTCCCATGTATCGTGTCTATTTTAGCACAAAAATACCCAAATTATTAGATAGCCGCGGTTATGTCCCCCCTCCTCCAACATGGATGCAAACCTTTCACATTCTGGGACTCTTCGAGTAGGACACTTTATCGGTAGCATTAGTTTCTAATTGTAAAATATTATTAAAATTATATCAGATTAAAAAAATATACAGAATAAATAGTTTTTTATTTAGATTTAATGGTTGAAAAATAGAAAACTATCAATAATTCTTTTTTTTTTTTTTCAATTCTACCATAGAAACTTATTTTATTATTATGGTTTTTATCGGTGGTGCCTTCATATCATAATTAATTTCTAACGATTAGATATAGTTAAAATCACATTAAATTAAAAAAATAATGAAAAAGAAATAATTTTTAATGTTAAAAAATAAAAAATTTTCTCCTAAAAAATAAAAACAAATATTTTTTAATCTAGATGTAAGCGGCTAAAAACAATCTTTTCAATTGTTATTTTTTAGTGCCTAACAAACAAATCTCATTATTACTGTTGTTGTTGTTCTCTTTTTAAGATTTGATTGGGGAAGGGACCTGAATTTTGATATCAGCAGTAAGAGGGTGCAACCCAGAGAATCCAATTAGGCTTAGATTCTATTATCTTATAGATTACTCCACCTTTTATTATTAATTTGACATCTACGCCACAAGTGCAATTTGCTGCTATGCTTTGCAACCACAGATTAAATTAAACTCCACTTAATAATATCTTTTTTTTGTTTTTTTGTTTTTGGTCTTAAAGACTCCAGGACAGCTATGCAGACCTAGAAACCATCATTAATTTGTATTAATATTTCTTCCAATTACCTTTCGTTGATTGTGGGGATAATATAGCTCGTCATTAATCATGATAACTAATCACCACTGAGGTCGTGATGTAGTGATAAAAACATTTTTATTAGGTCTTTTTGCCCATCTTTTTAGGGTTTGATATTCCTCACCTACGCATTGTTGTCTTATGGGAAATTAAGTTGGCTTCCGCGGCTCCACAAGATGAGGAGAAGTGAAAATTAGTTGGATGATCAGTTGAGGCTAATTCAATCCCTTCCATATACTCGGTGGTCTTCAAGATTGCTTAATATAGTGGAAGGGACTAGGAGACATGAAGTGCCCCACCAAATCCTCTTTTTTGAGTAGAAAAAAAAATCATGATAACTAATCATGGCAATTAAAATTCAAATGGGCCAGTTTATTATTATAATGCCTATTTTTCTTACCACACCATGCGGAAAGTTATATACACACATCAAAAAGGTAAAAAATTATAAGAATCAAAGGACTAGAGATTGTTGACGGTGAAAATTCGTCAACAAGATTACTTCAGATTAAAAAGGGGATTAACGTGATTTAATGACTTGATTATGCTTTGGGAAGATCAAAAAGGTAATCAAGAAGAAAGAACACCAAGATTTATAGTGGTTCACTCTTTTGTTCAAGAACTACGTTCACTGTGAAGAGGAGAGAAAATTTTTACTATGTTCTGAGAATGCAACTTACAGACTGAGAGCCCCTTGGGCTTGCCATTTTCTCTCGTATATATTTGCTCTATCCTCCCTCAACCTCTGCCATTTTCATCATTACATTCTATCACATTGTCTCCATATTTTTGGATGTAATCCTTGGTGGGTGGAGTTTCTGCCAGTCAATGGTGGTTTTTCACCTACTCTCCTACCAACTTTGCTTGCTTACAAGTCACGTAAGATATCCTACAAGTTCAGTTTTTTCTCGGGTTGCGTGCAATCAACTCCTCAGCGCTTATCAAGCCATCTCCACCTACATCTACCTGGAGCGGTCGACTTCTTGCTTATCTTGACTTCTCTATACGATCTACCTCTTGTTTATCTTGACTCCTCGATACGGTCGACCTCTTATGGAGATGTTATTCTCCGCTTGCGGTTGGTCTATATCGAATTTCATTTTATAGGATATTTGATGCTGAGCTGACATGGCTATTAATACTTTCAGTTGTGTCACGTGGCGCTCATCTAGTGCACGATGTAGGGTTCAAGATTTTACCTTGAAATAGAGATTATAATGTGAACAAGTAAAGTCTTGTAATCTCTCCTGGGCTCAACAACAAACCATATGCGGCAAGGCTATACATAAAATTGTCTCATAAACCACTCATAATAACAATCTCCAAATCTTTAAAAAATAAAAAATAAAAAAATAGGAAAAGAAATAATCCCAAGTTAAAATCAAAATATACTATTTCACTAATATTCTGAATTCAATAATACGAAGCAGAAATAATAATAATAATAATAATAAAAAGCTTCGAAAATCTTTGCAAAAGAAATACAAAAATACCATTGCTAAAAAAATAAAAATACAAAAATACCAGAGTCTACATAAGCTCCTTTTCTGTTTTTAAGAAACCAAAAAAAATCAATCAGAAAACAGCAGGGCTCCTACATCAATGCTAGTGGAATAGCCTAATATGTCCAAACTACTGAATTAAATCCTAGTACCCTACACATCTCCAAAAAATAGCCTACCAAGATTCAAAAAAAATTCAAGGATCTTCGGCTCTGGACATCACGGAAAGTCGGCTTGGCCTCGGCTGAAAAGCGGCTCGGCGCCGCTGCTGGTGCGACGACGGTCTGATAAGAGCCGACAACGATCTTTTCATCAAGTCGCCTTCAACAACTCCGATCCTGATCAGCGAGTTAACCATCGCCGATCTCATCAAGTTCAGCCTGCGGCTATTGGAATTAAGCGACGACGTTTGCAGGCCACCGCCACGCGGAGAGCTCTTGTGGAGAGAACACCGGAACGAGCCTGGGTGCGTCGTAGGGGAACACATGCACGTCTTCCTCTGCTTGGAAACCGTGCCGTTACCGTTTCCGTTCCCGGCGCCGCCGTTGCGCTGCTTCGTAACCGACATCGAACGCCGTCCGGGAGAGATCGTCCGGTCGACCGCGAACCGCACCGACCGGGAGGACGGGGACGAAGAGCCTCCGTACATGGTGACGCGAGTGGGAGAGGAGGACCGAGTGAGGAAGGCCGTGGACGACGCGAATCCCGAAGACAACGACTGCGATGAGCTGCGAGTCCTGTAAAGCGCCAGATTGTCCGATCTTGCCCTAGACGAGGACGCAATTGTCGTAGTCATGATGGGGAGGAGAGACAGAGAAAGAGAGAGAGAGAGTCGTTTCTTAAAGAGAGGAAAAAAAAAAAAACCGTTTCTTCGATTTCTTTCCTTTTCCGACGAAGGGCCGTTTGGCAAATTTGCCAAACCTGGAGAGAATGAAGGACGGTATTTATAGGTGTGGTGAGAGAAGGGCGAGTTGTAATTTGATGGAGTAATGGAGGGCAATTACTTTGTGGAAGCGCCCCAGGTTAGAATGTGAAAACCCGAGGTCGATTAAGGTTTCGCTGTCGGGTCAGAACTCAGGAGAGAAAGCTATGGGCTGGTTGTGGATTCTCTCAATTTTTGCCAACTCACTTGCCACTTGCCAGCGTGTTTGGTTCATAATTCAAAATTATGATTTAAAATTATTTTTAATTTACGTGTATTTTTATAAAAAAAAATATTATAACGAATTATGAACTATAATTTAAATTATGACACAGATTTTTACTCTAAACGCACCATTATATAATACAAGCCTTTGTTTGTGATTCTAATAGGAAAAGGAAGGCTTCGTATATTTTTATGAGAGAAAATACTGTAACGAGCCACGAACTATAATTTAAACCATGACACGGAAAAAGAAGGCTTCTTTCATATATTTTTATAAAAAAATAATGTAACGAGTCACGAACCATAATTCAAACTATGATACAGAAAAAGAAGCATTCTTAATAATAATAATAATGATAATGACAATGATGATAATAATAATAATAATAATAATAATATGAAAACCATTTTTAGGGCTATTTATTATTATTTATTTATTTTTATTTTTGAAATCGGCTATTTAATATTATGAAATTTAATATATTAGGTTTTGAATTTCGTAAAAAAGCTTATAATAATAATAATAATATGAAAAGAAAAGGATAAGTTGCCATTTTTTAGGGCTATTTATTATTAATTATTAGGACAAATTTTATAAATTTTCTCTAAATTTTTTCACTTCTGTCAACATGCTTTCTAAAATTTAAAATGTGCATGTTATGCTCTTTGAATTATGTCACTTGTGTTAACATGCACATGAGGTTAACTCCGTTAAGTTTTTATCATGAATGCTTATAAATGCCCCCTCAATTTTTTCACTTGTATCAACATGCCTCTTGAATTTTAACATGTGCATGTTATGCTCTTGAATTATGTCACTTGTGTCAACATGCTCCCTGAGGCTAATTCCGTTAAGTTTTTAACATAAATGCTTATAAATGCCTCATGAACTTTCAAATGTATCTATTTTGCCCCCCGAACTATGATATGTCTCCAACTTTTTTCACTTCATCTTGATTCTATCAGTTTTTTGAACAGAAATATTGATAGGATCATTAAATTCCTAATTATTTATGATATTTGAGGTTTATTGAATACCTTCTCCTCTAAAAATATTAGTTAAGCACCAATTTTGAAAACATTAGTTTATTAGAGGTAATAAAGAGGAAAAAAATGAGGAGCAAATATGTATAATATAATGAATGTTAGTTTTTTCTTAATATTTCACCTAGATAGAAGTGCTCGACATAAAAACATGTTTATGTTTTATACATATATAACATTTTTCTAAATCTAAATGCGTTCAGTTCATTTATTTTATTGTACCTTTTAAAAAAATCAATACAAACATTAAGAAACCCATTAACTTAATAAATTTTAATGGTCAAATATCATAAATAATTAGCAATTTAATGATCATCTTAGCATTTTCGTTCAAAAAATTGATAGAATCAAGATGAAGGAAGAAAAGTTGGAGACATATCATAGTTCGGCAGACAAAATGAGTACATTTTAAAATTCATGGGGCATATTGACACAAGTGATAAAGTTGAAGGGGTGTTATAAGCATTTCAGTTAAAAAACTTAATAGAGTTAACTTTAAGGGGTATGTTGATACAAGTGATTCAAGAGAATTTAAAATTTGTCATTATTATATGTATAATTATTTATTTTTATTTTTAAAATTGGCTATGGATAAATTTTTCCTTCTTAATTTATAAATAAGCATGAAATCCAATACCTGTAAAAGATAGATTTATCTTGGAATGGATTAAAAAACTCCAAAACCCATTCAAATTTCAAAATATAAAGAGTCCTAATTCGAGTTGAGATGTGATTTTATGTGAAAACTTTTTATTATAATAAAAAAGTTAGATGTGACTGTTTCTGAGAACTTTTTACTGTAATAAAATTTAAATTTTAAACTTAAATCGGTGAATTAAATCGGTGAAATTAGACATAACCAAATATATTTTTTACAAACTCAAACTACATAGTAAAAAACAAATAAATTCATTTTTTTTTTAATCTCTAAAAAAACAATTGTTGAATGAAAAACAGCTGTAAACGTTGCGAAATTCTTTAAATTGAAGGAGTCATTGGCTTGAACGGTCAAAGTGGTTTCAAAAGTAGGATGCCACGTAAATATTTTTTTAACGGAAAACGACTGTTTCCTCTAATTACACGCCACGTAATATGCTTGACAATAATAAAGAGGTTTCGTTACAATTTAGATAAACAAAAACGCTCATTTAAAAAAAAAAAAAAAAAAAAAAAAAGCTCCGTGCTTTACCTGTTATCCATGTTAGATATTATAAATATACACTCAATCATTGTTCATCCTCTCAGTATTTACCGTAAAAAGTACAATGCAGTTCGATTTTGTCATTTTCCTCCCTCCACTTGGTACGGGACTTTTTGGTCTTTTAATCGTGTGGTGCTGAGAGTATAGTTTTGCCCTCAAATTTTAGGTCTTTCATTCGTTGTTGGCTTGGCTTTTCGGTCATTTTGGGTGGAAAAGGCTTTGGACCTATTTGTTTCTGTTTTTGTTTCTTTTTTTTACATTTTTTGAGGATAAAAAATGAAAACGCGTAAACAAAACATGTTTGGTGCAAAGTTTTCTAAAAATTAAAAACAAAAACGTTTTTGTCTTTTATTGAAAATTTGAAAACGGATTTCGTTTTCATTTTCCCCATTTCATTTTCTCCTTCCTCCGTTCTTCTCTCTCTATCTCATTCTCTCTCCCCTTCTCTCTCCTCAACCTCGTTTCTCTCTCTATCTGTCACCTCTTCCTCTTCTCTCTCCTCTCTCTGCATTCGCGACTGGCGGCGATAACCGAATCTTGCCGGAGCATCTTTTCTTCCCAGATTTCTCTCTCTTCTATCTGCTCTTCTCAGCTCACGTCTCTCTCTCTCCCCTCTCTGCGCCTCCTTCTCTCTTCGCCGCTCTCTCTCACCTGCTCCGATTCACTCTATCCCCTACTCAGAAGATGCTCTCTCTCTCTCTCTCATACCCTGCGCGCCTCTCTCTCTCTCTCATACTCTGATTATAATAAAAGTTAAAATTCCATTTTCATGAGTACGAGAGAAAAAAACAAACAACGTTTATAAATCAAACAGATAGAACTCTGTAATGCAATGTTTGGGGACAGAGTGAAAGGAAAGTCTTCAAATTAGGCTCAAATCTTCCTTGATCTATCTATAGAACTCTGTAATGCAAAGAAATAGCAACAAAATGAAAGATTTTATTCTATTAGAACTTACAATAACATCATAGCCATGAGCCCATATAACAAACAAACAACGTTTATAAATCAAACAGATAGAACTCCCTCTCCCTCTCTCTCGCTAGAAGCGCTCTCTCTCTCTCTCTCTAGAAGCTCTCTTAAGTATTCCTTTCCTCTTTCCAGCAAAAAAAAAAATTTTCTTTCCTCTCTCTAGGTTCTTACTTAGAAGTAGAGCAGCACACGTGCTTAACCATCGTTTTTAGATTAAAAAACTGTAACACTAAACATAAATAAATTATTAAATATTGTTTTTTTAAAAATTAAATCACTAAACATAATTTTAATTTTTTTTAAATTAAAAATAATCTCAAAATAAAATTACTAAACACATTTTTAAAAATAATTTCAAAATAAAAATAAAAACATTTTTATTTTCATTTTTGTATAAAAAAACAAAAACGTTTTGGAACCAATTTCAAACCCACCCTTTATTTTCCTCGGCTTCCTTCGATCCTCTCACTGTGGCCGTCTCTCTCATTTCCATCTCCATAAAAACCTTGGCCTCCATTCCCTACTTCTTCGTTGCTCTGATTGATGGTTTTGTTTGGGGTTTTCACCGTGCTTCTGATGCTGGCCTTTTCCATTCTCTTCTGCTTCTTTATTGTTGTTTTGGTTTGGGTTTTTGGTTTGTTTTTATTTTATTATTATTATTTTTTTTGTGTTTTTGGCGGAGTGGATGTTCTGATTTTCCTTCTTTTTCTTTGTTTTTTTGTTTTTTTGTTTTCCTTTTTCAAAGTTTTTTCCTTTTCTTTTGGTTGCCTATTTTATTCTATGGTTGATTTGCTTAAATTTCTTTAAATTGTTGAATATTTTCCTTTTATGCTCTGAAATTTTTTTGAGTGCTTTATTTTGTTCTTTAGCTTATTCTTTTGTGCAGAAAGCGATTTCCATATGGATGGTTTAGATTTTCTCTGTGATAGGTAAATTTTGTTTTTTACAGATGTTTTTTCTATCTTATTTCGCATCTGAGTTCTTGCTAAATCAATCTGTTTTGTATTTATTGATTTATTGATCTGAATGTCTACAGTGATAATCTGTTATGCTAGGTTGATGATCTGTACCCCTTTTGTTGCAGAGTTATTAAATGAATTGATGATTTTTTTGCTTTTATCATCTAGAATATGTGGAAAATCTGAGAAGGAAAAAAATATTTTATTACGTTTTTTTCCCTCCATTTCCCCTCTCTGAAGTTATTATTTATAGTTTTTTTTTTTTTTTTTTTTCCTTTTTTTCTTCTTGGCTTTAATAATATGCTGCTATTTTATTTAATTTAAAAATTATGTTCTTTCGGTCTTTGTGCACCGACTTTCTGGTATTACGCGTGATATTGTTATAGGTTCCTACTCTCTTGCTCCTTATTTATAAATGTTGCTATTGTGTGTGAATCTGTCGTGTATAATCCTGTTACTTTCTCTGAAATTTCACAGTTTTCCCATTTTTGCTTTAGCCTTAATCATTTACTGCTCCACTTCATTTCCTATCATTTACTGCTCCATCTTTTTATTCCTTACAGTTCACAGTTTTCCCTTCTCTACTTTAACCTTCATCATTTACTGCTCCATTTCATTGCCTATCATTTACTGCTCCATTTTCTTATTTCTGTACCTTTCATTGACGTCTGGTTGGCTTTTATATGGTGTTTAAAGCATTATTTACGGCATTTTAGGTACTATTAATAACTTCTGTCTAGAGCTTCTTAAAGTCTATTGTTGATATTGAATTTGTTAATTTTCTGTGCTGATATTAATGTGTGCTCCTTGTGCTTTGTTATATATGTTCATATGTGGTTTATTATGTTATTAATAGATGTTACTCACATATAGTGCTGACAAAAATTCTCTTTCATTGTTAATAAATGTTAGTATCATGTGTCTGTTTTTTTTTATTATTATTTTTATGTTTCATTAGTAAATAGTGCTAAGATATTGACTTTCTTTTCATTTGTTTTTTAGTGATATACATACATCGGTAGGTATCTTTATTTAACATACTTTAGTTTTCATTGGTTATTCTTTGTGGCTATGACGACCACAATCAATTTTGACATGTTGAGTTCTATGTAATTTGTCCTAAATTGCTGTGAATATATTTTCCTCATTCGCATTCTGATTTTGTCTACTCTCTTTGACTAAAACTTTTTAGATATCTCCCTTTTGTTCTTTTTACTTATTCCTTTTTGGCATTACCATTTCATTTAAAAGTTATTTAGACTATATCAGCTTTTTTCCCCTGTTGTTGAGTTTTGTTTTTCCCATTCTGTTATTATCCTTTGATACAAAAAGTTTAGGAAAAAAAGGAAATAATTCCTCCTATTTTATTTTACTTTTTTTTTTTTTTATGGTTTTAAGTAATTTTAGAATTTTTGCTGTCCTCGTTGCATTACTTAAACTAGAGTTCATTTTGTCTATTTAGTGTGTTCCTTTTTTTGTTTGTCATATGTTTATTTGATTTCAATTAAGGTTTTATCCATCTTACTCTCCTAAACCTTTTTTTGGCTATCTTCCCCTGTGGTTTTCAGCTTGATTTTCAACTTAGGCACAACATGATGCCTACTGTTTCTTATGGTTCGTTCACAGGTGTAGGTTGTTTTGTGTTTTTTGTTCTATTATCTTTTACTATTCGAGTCAAAGTTTATTTGTTTATATAATGTGTACCTTTTTGGTCCTTAGATGTCTATATTTCAGTTGGACTAAGATATTATCTATCTATCTTTACTAAATTCTTTCTTTCTTTTATGTTGTTTTCAGCTTGATTTTTAATATAGAAACACTATGACTACCACTGCTTTGGCTTTTATTATTTTCTCTACTATTCATTCCTTCATTTTGGACTCTTAGGGTACATTTGAGAATTGTAATGTGGGAGAATTGTAATATGAATAGAAATGAGAATGGTAATGGAATAGAATGGAAAGAAAAGATGATTCATTTATTTGATTCTATTTTTACAATGCAATAGAATGAGATATGAATATTTTCATGTTGACAAATTTATCCCTCATGTTAATATAACTAATATCATATATATTAATATAATCATTTAATAACTAATATTATATATAAAAAATTAGAAGGATATAATATATATAATTATATTTATAGTTACGTAATTATTTATTATTATAATGCAATCATAATATATAATATAATAAAATAATGATATTGTGATTATTTTATATTATCATGTTACAACTATACTATATAAATTTATATTGTAATTATATAAATACATAATTATAATATTATAAAATATAATATCTAATTATAATTATTATATTATATATTTAAAATAATAAAATCCTACTTTTTATTATAACTATCATATTATTAATGAAAACATCACATCTATATAATATAACATAATATAATATTATATTATTATTTATAAAATATTTAATTATTATATTTAATTTTATAAAAATACTACTATCCCAATTATTATTATAATTATTAATTACAATATCACAACTATATTATATTATATTATCTTATATTATCTTATAATGATAAATATAATTATAATAATTATTATTAATTACAATATCACAATTATATTGTATATTATATTATATTTATAATGATGAATATAATTATAATGTATAATACATAATATATGATATATTATTATAATATGATATATGATATATTATAATATACGTATATAATTATAATATATTATATGTTATAAGATATAATTACATTATAATATAAATTATTATAATAAAATATTAATTATATTATAAATATTAATATAATAATTATAATATTTAAGGGTAATGATGGAAAAAAAATTAAAAGAGCTTAGAATGGATATACCTCTCATATGAGGGAGGAATGATGATTCATCTATTTTATAAAAAAGTCATTCCATTTTGAATGGCCATTCATTTTTTTAAAACCAACTAAACATGATAATGAACATTGATTTCTTTCCATTTCTTTCCATTTCCCCAACCAAACACACCCTTAGTATTCTTGTTTTAAGCATTTGAATCAAAAATTTTCTTCATATAATATCCTGCATTTTCCTATTTTTTCATTTGTCTTATCTATTGAGTTTCCTTTTTTTTTTTTTTTTGGTTTTCCTCTTTTTTCTCTCTCTTTTCCCTTTTTTTTCTACAGTCTTTTGGATCTTCTATTGTTTAATGGTTTGATTGTATACTTCTGTCTTCAGTTTTTGATTCATTCATTGGTTCTTAGCTTGAGCTTTTACAGTCATTTTGGTGCAAATGAAAGCTTAGGATTCATTGCTTACTTGATGCCTTGGTTTCGTCCACCTCTTTCATTTTATTTTGGCAGAAATGCTAGGCTCTATTGTTCTTTTGATGTTGTTGTCTTCCCTTTTTTCTTTGAATTCACCTGGCAGCTTCTCGACAATTTTATATTTTACTCCAGTTATTTTTTTTATCTCAGATACCTATTATAATCTGTGTGATGGATATAATATACTATTAATTTATGTCTTTTTGTGTAGCTGTCGTTAAGAGGCAGCCACAAAATGACCATAAGTATATAAGTCAATTTATTTGTCACACATTGTTGACAGTATTAGATGTTTGAGCCACAATTGCTATATAAAAAATATTACTATGTTTATCCTTTTTTTTCTACTTCTTTTTATTTATTTATTGATTTATTTACTTATTTAAATTTTTTTCATATTTTTTGAACTTCTCTTTTTTTTTTTTTTTTCCTTCTGTGAGGTTTATATAACCAAATTTCATTATAGAATAACTTTAATCTGTTTCTTCATCTATGAAGGTAGAAGCTGAAGATAGACAAATGCAAACATGATTCTGTTTGTTCATGAATTTAATTTTTATATTATTTTTATCTTATTAATTTGCTTTGTAGATAATCATAGTTGACACTGTAAATTTCAGACTTTTATTTTCGCAAATTTATGATCATTGTGGGCATTTTTATATTACTCAAGCTGTAATACATTGTAAAAGACTTTTAACTAAAATATTATATAAATATATTGATATATAGATATGTATATATAAACTAATCATGTACTACAAAAATCTTTAACTTTTTTTTTATAATACAATAATATTTCCCGCTGCAACGTGCGGATAATCAACTAGTAATATTTAAGGATAAAATCATTTTGGTAAAATATTTCACTAGTGACTCGAACTCTCAACTTATGATTGGGGTGGAAAGGTTTACAACTAACTAGGTTGCCTTCACTCGTTAGTACTTTATGTTTTTAATAATATTAAAATGATATTTAAAAAAAAATTCTTTCAGTATCTTTAGACAAATTTTTAGGACATAAAATGTCCATTATATCATTTTCACTAATTAACAATAAATTAATAATTTTTTAAAGAAATTAAGAAAATACTTTCAAACATTTGACAATCCCATTAAAAAAAATCAAAGCTAAACTATTTTTAGAATTTTTTTTTTTTAAAGTTACTAGTTTCTAGTTAATTATAAAAAAGGTAGTTTTGACATTGTATGCCTCAAAAATCAGTTTCAGGATACAAAAAGAACATTTTTTAAAAGTAAATGTACCATTTTAATATTATTAAAAATATAAAGTACCGGCAAGATGCTTCATTATAACAAAGGGTATCAAAATGATTTTATCTCATGCATGTACTTTATATAGTCCCTCTACAGGGACCGTCCCTCCAACATAATGTATATAAGTATAAATATAATAATGGTACTTATTTCACGTAATGCCGACGTTTAAAATATGAGATACTAAGTCTCTTAATTATCTCTAACTATTATTACACCTTTCTAACACAATAATCCTTATTAAGTAAAAAAATCAAATTCAAGTATAACAATAGTATGAAATAGTCAAAGTTCTTTGTGTTACGTATTTCTAGTTTTCATGTTACGTTACAAAGTTATCATGTTATGTCAAAAAATATTTGTATTACGTTAATAGCTGTTGGAAAATGGCTTAATTAGCCATTTTAAAGGTCCATTTTGAGGCCCATATTAGAATGGGGCCCAATTGGTTTTTGGGACGGGTCTCGATGGATTTACGCTCTCCATTACAAGGAGATCGAAATCAATTATTCATACACTCAAAATGAATATTAGGTGAATGAGAAATTGATGTTCTAAGTATGTTACTTAGAATGGTTAAGGTAGTTAGAAATTACAAAAGAGATCCCACATTGGCTAGGAATGAAGCTTTAGTGGTGTTTATAAGTGATTGCATTTTGAAGCATAAGTAAACATGTATACTAGAGAGGCTCTCTCATGTGTAGGGGGTACGAATTACGGTCCTGGTAGGTTAAGGGCCCAATGTGTGCACCTGCGACTTGCAGACATGAATGCTGGATCGAAAAGCCCAGTCTGTGTGGGCTTAGTTTTGCAGTTCTCTTTTTATTTTCCAACTTAAATCTGGAATTTATTTTTTAAACAAATTTGAATTGGTAACTGCAACATTTGTGCAGGCCTTAACACTACATTAATGTAGGGTTTATGGCTTTGGGAAAATTGCAGCATGAACCAGGTTTTATTGTGCGTTTATGAGCATAAAATCTCTAAATATGGACATACCTTGGAGCAGGTTAATCAGGGGCTGTAACCTCTATTTTAATCTCCATTATTTCGAGAATAAATCTGGATTTATACACCTTATGGCTTGGTGTAACACCCAATTTTTGGAGGCTATGTAAGGCGTGTACCACATGAAGGAGAGCACTCACTTGCACTCGTACACTCTTCTCCTCCTCTCTCTCGGTTTCTCTCTTGTTCTTGAGTTCTTTGTGCATTTTTCTCTTTATAGTTCGGTTTTGGTGATAGAGGGAAAGTTTGAATTTTAGTTCGCCGGACGGTTCCGATAGTGCTTCGAGTTACAATTGTTGTCATTGTATCCTGAGAAATGGACGTCTAATGTAACCTCAAGCACTCGCCGGAGGGGACGAATTTGTTTTAAAGAAAGCGTGATTCACGTGCCAAGACATCCTTGCCAATTCGGTTTATCAAGTTTTGTAGAAAGGTTAAATTTGTGTTGTAACAATTTTAATATATTGTTCTTGCAACGAGTTTATTCATATTGTTCTTCTTTGTATTATCCATATTATTTGATACAAGAGAGGACTTTGCAGGAGGAAAAAAAACTTTTTTGTTGTAGGAAATTTTTGCCAATTTTCTTACTAACTTAGAAATTTTGTTTTTGAAGAAATGGTTGATAACATGAACGTAGTTTTTCCTGCTGGAAGCAACATTATGACGCCTAAGCCTTCACCTGTGGGACAAACATCTGTCTCAGTGCCGACTCTTGCTTTGACCTCGACGTGGCCTTCACCGGTCTCGGTTCCTGTGAACCATAATGAGAAGCGTGATAAATTCAGTGGGCTGAATTTTAAGACTTGGCAACAAAAAATATTTTTTTTATCTGACAACGTTGAATCTTGTGAGATTCTCGAAAGAGGATCCTCCTACTGTTAGAGAGGATGAAGTGGATACTCAAGCATTCCACGCGGTTGATGCATGGAACCATTCTGACTTCCTGTGTTGAAACTATGCGCTGAACGGCTTGGCTGATGGGCTTTACAACGTGTATAGCTCAAAGAAAACAACTAAGGAATTATGGAAATCATTGGACCAGAGATATAAGTCTGAGGACGCGGATGCTAAGAAGTTCTTAGCAGGCCAATTCCTGAATTACAAGATGGTGGACTCAAATACTGTTATTAGTTAAGTTCAAGAGCTCCAATTGATAGATGCGCTAGTTGATAAGCTACCCCCTTCTTGGAAGGAGTTTAAGAGCTATCTGATGCATAAGAGGAAAGAGATGGCCGTTGAGCAATTGGTTGTCAGGCTTTGTATTGAAGAAGACAATAGGTGGTCTGAGAAGAAGTTCTCCAATGCAACCGCAAGCTCTACTAAGGCTAATGTGGTGGAGCATGATGGCTCCAAAAAGAAAGGAAAGCCTGGATCCAAATTGGGACCAAAGGGAGGAATTGTCAAGAAAAAATTCAAGGGAAGTGCTTTAATTGCAACAAGGTTGGGCACAAGTCCGCAGACTGCAAACTGCCGAAGCGAAACAAGGATAAGGAGGCTAATGCGGTGGACACCATTTCTAAATAAGTGTCCGATATCAGCTTGTCAGGTACTGTCTCCGAAGTGAACTTGGTCGACTCTAATCCAAAGGAGTGGTGGCTCGATACTGGGGCTATAAGACACATTTGTTGTGACCGAGCTGAGTTTAATGATCTAGTTCCGTTCGAAACTAGAGAGAAGCTTTCATGGGCAACTCCGTAACTTCTGTGATCAAGGGCGAAGGAACAGTGTTCTTGAAGATGACCTCATGCAAGGAAGTGAAGCTTCACAACGTTCTATATGTGCCTGACATCCGGAAGAATCTCATATCCGGGACGATGCTTAGCATGCACGGCTTAAGATGGTGCTTGAAGCCGATAAAATAGTTTTGTCTAAGATGAGAATGTATGTGGGGAGGGGTTATGTAAAGAATGACATGTGGAAAATGAATGTTATAGCTGTAAAACCCAAGAAAATGAATAAAAAGAAAGAGTCTTCCGTTTATATGCTTAAGTCTTCTAACTTATGGCATGGTAGACTAGGACATGTTAATTATGATATATTACGTAGATTAATTAACTTGGATCACATACGTGCATTTCATATTGATTCAAAACGTAAATGTAAAACTTGTGTAGAGGCAAAACTAACAAGGTCATCATTCCAAATATAGAAAGGAACACTGAACCACTTGATCTAATACATAGTGATGTTTGTGACTTAAAGTTTGTTCAAACTAGATGTGGTAATAAGTATTTTATCACTTTCATTGATGATAACACAAAGTGTTGTTATGTATATTTGCTAAAAAGTAAAGATGAAGCTGTAGAGAAAGTTGTTCTCTACAAGCAAGAAGTTGAAAACTAATTTAATAAAAAGATTAAGATGGTAAGAAGTAACTGAGGTGGTGAATATGTCGAGCCATTTAGTGCGCTTTGTGCACAACATGAAATTATTTACGAAGTCATACCTCCATATTCTCCCCAATTGAATGACATTGCTGAATGGAAAAATCGTACCTTAAAGGATATGATGAATGCAATGTTAATAATTTCTGGGTTGCCACAGAACATGTGGAGGGAAGCCATTTTATCGGCTAATTACCTTTTAAATAAGGATCCGCGTAAGAAAATCGATAAGACCCTCTATGAATTGTGGAAAGGAAGGAAACCTTCCTACAAATACTTAAAAGTGTGGGGGTGTTTGGCCAAGGTAATGTCACCAACGCTAAAGAAGATGAAGATATGTCCGAAAACGGTTGATTGCATCTTCATTGGGTATGCTCATAACAGTACCGCATATCGGTTCCTTGTGCACGAGTCTAAAAACTTTGGTATATACAAGAACACGATAATAGAGTCCAGGAATGCATCGTTCTTTGAACATGTATTTCCATGTAAGACTAAAGAAGATGAGCCAAGTTCATCAAAACGAACTTTTGAGACTATCATAAAAGATAGTAGTCAAAATTTTGAAAACAATGGAAATGTGGAAACAGAGGAAGAGCCTAGACGAAGTAAGAGGGCAAGGATAGAAAAGTCTTTCGGACCGGATTTTCTAACCCATATGCTAGAGGCTGAACCTCAAACGTATAAAGAAGCTGTGAGCTCAACTGAGAATCTTTTATGGAAAGAAGCCATAAAGAGTGAGATAGATTCCATCTTACAAAATTATACTTGGAAACTAGTAGACTTTCCACTAGGAAATAAACTACTAGGTTTTAAATGAATTTTTAAACGAAAAATAAAGACAGATAGAACAATTGACAAGTATAAAGCAAGACTAATAATAAAAGATTAAATTTGTATTATAATACTTTTAATATATTATTCTTACAACGAGTTTATTCATATTATTTTTCTTTGTATTATCCATATTATTATTAACAATAGCTACAATATTATATTGGAGGTATGGTCCATCCGGAGGAAATGTATCCAAAGCCTATATAATGAAGAGCATTGTATAATTTTGTTTTTCCTCTTTGCATAGTTGTGAAGGCAGAAGCAAACTCCT
>NW_010361268.1:363674-380033 GCF_000414095.1 Morus notabilis | reverse complement strand
GAAAGAGTAAACTTACCACCGGACTATCCCAACAAAGCAGCTCCAAATATAATATACTAGTACGAAAAAATAACACGGTTTTTTTTTTTTTTTTTACTTTTTAGCTTTTGTCTCTGGCTAGTGGCTAATAAAAGAAATCCACCGTTCCAAATTGTTAAATATTATAAAGTGTTTTCAGGACTCTTTTATTATTTCATCTTTAAACGAATAAATATCTTTATCGAACGTTGTTTGTCCTTATTCTAAAACGGTTTCCTAAGACCTAACGACATGTCTGCAAAAACAGTTGCATGGATTTACGAAGTTCCAAGCGTCAGGTGCACATTGGGCCGATCGATATGACACGTTGTACTATACATCAAGAATTACGTGGGCCACTTCAATTACACAACTCTCGTCTTATTTGTAACACTGTAGTAAACAATATATATATATATATATATATATTGTTTATATATAAATATACAAAACAAGTTTTATATAGGGACGGCATCCAGCGACAAGGATTAAGACAACCAAGCAGCAGAAGAATATCCAAAATTTACCCAACTAGACTCATTTCATTCAAGAACATTATATACAATATTACTATACAACAAAATAAGTATGTAGTACTACTAATTACTGTGCATTTCTGACTAAAATATCCAGCGGAACAGATACAATTTGTTAGGTTATACTAACATAACAAAATAGATTAGACAGTTTATCACAAAGCTAATAACAAACATCTGCTGGTGCAACAATGTGGACCCATTTACTATTGCACGCCTACAAGCAAAATATACAATGGAGCAGAGATACCAAACCACTCCATGATTATTCCCTTTTTTGCAAGTTTTCAACATACAAAACTAGAATGTTTCTTCCTACTACAACAGTAATACTGAACTTTGCTTAGCAGTAGAGTCGATCCAGAAACTGCTTCAAAGTTTCAGACACCAGAGCACCGCAGCAAATTCAGCGGCAAGCTGCAACTCTGATGCTTTGCTTTAGGTCGGCAAAGATGATTAAGAAGCGCTCAAGCAGTTCTCCCAAGTCCCATACTTTGAGCTGAAGCTGCCACCGCCACTCTGTTGTGCATGCTCGGAAATAACTGCACGAGCACAAACATCCCAAGTCCTTGCTATTGCCCCAAGCGACATGGGTTGTGAAAGGCTTCTTAGAAATGTGCTAAACTTCGACTTTGCTTTTACCGAAAGATCTTCATATTCCTTGCTGTCAAAGCGCGCAATATAACAATGACATTCGTAGTTAGTAATAAAGAGCTCTCTTGAGGACGCTAGCCAGAACATAAAAGAAGCATAAGGTTTGAACTTTGACGGCAAATCAAAATAATTAAGTGGAAACTGAATGTTCTTCGATCAAAAAACATCATCAGCAGACTTCAAATTGAATAAATTTCTTTTTGCTTTGCATTGAATAAATTGTGTATATTCAGTTTAAATGATATATAAAGTTCTTATGAAATAGTTTTTTTGGGAGGAAAAGATTGTCGAAACAAAAGGTTCTCCAAGCCGTTTGAAAAGGAGACAAGCCAAGGATAAAATCTGAGATACACCAAATCTTATCATCTCGAGAATTTGACTGCAAATTTCTCAACGTGCATTTGAAAGCAGTTCCTTACCTGATTTCCACTGGAAATTTGTCCAACAGTATTGGGGAGCAATTGGGATAATTTGTGGGAACAAGCAATCTTAAGGGCTGAATTGGTGACTGCAAAAATATAAACAGCACAGTCAATACATAGAATACTGCATAACAGTAATAAATCATTGCATAATCTTTGAGAACCCACCATTCTTGCTGAAGCATACTGTGATTTCAAGTTCGGGCTGAGCGCCACAGCACTGAAAGAGCACTTAACAATGGTCCCTTCACCCCCTTCAACAGCTGCAGCAGCAGCACTTGGATCAACGTCTTCATCACTTATATCAACAACAGTGTCAATAAGACGCTGATTTATTTCCCTTATTTCTTCTAAAAGAGCATGATTAGCCTGCAAAAAGAGCAGCATAATTTACTTGCGATTAGCCTATAAGAAAAAGCTGGCCAGACCTCTGTCCAGAAGATGAAATGCACCGAGAGTGAAATTACTTGGGATCAAAATTGTAAGCGAACAAGGGTGTTTTTCTTTTTATTATTATTATTTTTATTAATGGTTAACGAGGATTTTCTTTCTTTTTTAGCACGAGAATTTAATTAGTCTCATCAACACCATTTTCCTTGATTTCAAATAACTAACCTAACCTAACTTTGATGTGTGCCTCAAAAATGGCTTTTAAAGCTATGATTAAATACTTCCATAAATCTGTGTTCCAAGGAAAGAGAAATACCTCAATCTTGGGCCTCTTGATACCAGATGTTGCAGTTGACTCCAGTTCAGATGTTTCTGAACCATTGAACTGTTTGAAACTATCATTAATGCTGCTGGCTGATGATACAACATTTAAGGGCATGGCACTAGTGTAGCGCTTCATTTTTCTCGTCCCATTTGTTCCATCTTGGGTAATGAAATTTCTAACTTGCAGACGACACTTTGTCATAGCAACTAAATCCTCACCAACTGCAGCTCTAGAGCCATTACCTGGAGCTGATCCTGCAATCCTATCAATCATGCTGACCACTGAGCCAATATCGCTGACAGAGGCACTCAATGCCGTAGGCGACATTGACTTTACCTGAAAGTAAAAACACAGTACCGAGAATGATTTCATGAACAACATGACAAGGAGTATTGAAAAAAAAAAAGCATTAAGCGCCACAAAAGCTCAGAATGAGAAATATCATCATTACTAACCGCTTTAATTAAGCGACCAAGAGGCTGCTCTGTAACGCTTGACTTGCCAGAAACAGATGATAAAACATTACCATGAATACCATCAGGACTACTAAACTCAGCAAGCAAAGGAGAGGCTGATATTCCAGGAGTGCCGATTGCAAGGGATGGAGCTGGAGCAACACCACCACTTGCTTGTTGCTGCCCAACATTTCCAGCATTTGGGAGTGAGGAAATACCTGGAACAGGTTTATCAGAATCTCCAGGCATGGGAGACGGAGCCAAAGGAGTTGAAGGAGATGGAACAACAAAAGGCGAGTTAGCGGATTGTAAAGGAGTTCCAGCTTTGGTGAGAGATGACAGAAGGTTCTGCTGGTCAACTTGTGGAGAAGAATGTTGCAAAACTTGAGGTGATGAGGCCTGAAGATGATTTGAAGGAACGGAAAAAGGAGATCCTGTTTTCAACTGTTGATGGGGATAAGCGGAGCGTTGGCCAGCTGGGACATGTTGCTGAAAGACCCCTGGCTTAACAGCCATATTTTGTCTCATCTTCATGTCATTTACATCATTCATTTGATGAAGCTGAGATATTTGGTTTTGGTGTGTTTGCAACTGTGCAGGAAGCTGCTGCTTTGGTTGCTGCTGCAATTGCTGTTGCTGTTGCTGCTGCTGCTGCTGCTGCTGTTGCTGCTGCTGTTGCAAGATCTGCTGCTTCTGCAATAGTTGCTGCTGGATTTGTCGCTGATGCAACTGTTGTTTGAGCTGTTGAGTTTGCAACATTTGTTGTTCCTGCTGTTGCTTTATATGCTGGTGTTGAAGCATACCAGAATTTGGTTGAAGCGTATTGATGCTTGACTGCAGCACATTCATCCCATTCTGGGAGGACAGTGCATTAATGTTTCCCTGTGGAGGAGCACTCACAGGATTTTGTTGCATAGAGCCCACAGAAACTTGCTGCAATGAGTTCAGTGAATTTCCTTGCCCTGAATCCATATTGGAATTGGGCTGCAATGAATTCATCACATTTTGCTGTGGTGTAGAAACTCCAGATAAAGTAGAGATAGAACTTTGCTGCAAGCTTGTCATATTGTTCTGCTGCATTGTTGCCACAGAACCTTGTGCATTCATTGATTGCAACTGAGGATTCATTTGGTTTTCATGAGAGTGTACTTGGGCGATTTGAGATTGAGGCTGCTGCATGGTGTGCATATGAGTTGAGGAAACCTGTCCTTGCTGCAGTTGAGAAACAGGCTTCCTGGGTCTATGTGTGTTGATAAAGTTTACTATCTGCTTCTCATAGTGAGCCAATTTGTCCTTATACCCAGGTAAAATGCTACCTTTTGGAACCTGTAAGAATGTTATGGCACGCTCCAACATGGTCTTAAATAACTTTATCTTCTCATACTGATCTGATTTTGGCTGTTGTGGAAGAGAATCTTGCTGGCAAACAGAAAAAACAGACAATTAAGCGGAAATTCCCAAAAATTGAAGCAAATTTGTTGGTATAAATGAATTGAAGCAAGTAAAAGAAAGGACATGCCTGCTGTAATTTGGCAGCAATCTTTTGGTACATTTCGTTGAGTTCAGGTAAGTATTGTTCCTTCATTGCTTTGATCTGCAAATTCAAAAAAATAACTAGTTAAGCTCTAATTTCTTCAGCAACCAATAAATTTAGAAAATAAAGTTGCACCAGCTACATGCATTTAGGAAATAAAAGAACACAACTCCATTTTTGTCGTTTACTTAAATCTTATCTTATGCATTCGTCATTTCATGTCTCTCTCATCATTGGTCATTTCCACAATCATCTTCCTAGCTTATATAACAGCTATCGCTGTTTTCTTATGTCAAATGTGCAAATAAAAAATCATGACTTTTGACAATATTACCTTCTGGTAGACCTCGTCGTCACTTACATTTGCATGTCCCGTCTGAGCTGTTGAATCTAGAGACGCTACAAAAGGACAAGGAAAAAGAAGTGCACATAAAATCATATGAAAACTAGCTAGTGAGGGTATTACTAAAAAAATCTCAATTAGCCTAACGTTGACTTAAAAAATGCATTTATAATATAAGTACGTGTCAAAAAAGTTTTCTTAATTAAATCATGAAAAATTTTGAGCATGAAACAAGACAAAAAATTGTACAACGTAATAACATACTTGATGACGTTTCTGGAGGGGCTCTTTGTGATTGATATAACTGCTGCTTTTGCTGATCAATTACATTCTGTGTTTGAAGCAAGGATCCCGAGGTTTGACCTGATGCTTGAAGCCTCTGTGGCATGTCTCGTTGTAAGGGATTTGGTTGCATACTTAACGGTGGCTGTATCTGTGTTGGCTGTGACTGGATCTGTGATAACATCTGCTGCTGTGGGGGCTGTGGTTGCGACTGCTGTGCCTGAGTTGGTAACAAATTAGATGCACTCTGTTGTGGTTGCTGCTGCAGAGAAGGTTTGGATTGTTGTAGCATGTGCAGGGAGTGCTGATTAGTTTGCATGCTTGAGTTACCAGTCTGAGTACCAAGCAGCTGCTGCTGGTGGTGTAATCCAGTAACATTACCCTGAGAGCCTAACTGTTGCTGATGCAAATTAGATAGGTTGTTCTGCTGAGCCATTAACTGCTGCTGTTGCTGCTGTTGTTGCAGGTTTGAGAGATTATTCTGTTGGACAAGTAATCTCTGTTGCTGCTGCTGCTGAATGTCCCCAATGTTGTTTTGTTGTCCAATTAAGTGAGTCTGTTGCATGCTTGTAGAGTTTGGCTGTTGACCCATAAGCTGCTGCTGCGGTTGCTGCTGCTGCTGCTGCTGTTGGGGCAATATTTGCTGCTGTGGCATTTGTGTTTGCTGTTGATGAGCAACAGCAGCCTGTTGAGGCTGTTGCTGCTGCCTAAGGACTGATTGTTGATGTTGCTGAAGCATGGGTTTTGACTGTTGAACAGATGATGGCTGATTTGGTTGAAGACCGGAGAGAGAGGATTGCATCATGTTAGGTTGCATTGCAGCTGAAGTTTGAATAACAGCTTGCTGGGAAGACTGCAGCTGAGTTGGTTGTAACAGATTTGGCTGCTGCTGCTGCTGCATGTGAGATTGCATCATTGGTTGTGGGATATTTCCCTGTTGGAACTTGGGCTTCAAAAGCTGCTGCTGCTGGTACATGTTATACTGTTGAGCGTTCTGTGATTGCTGCTGTTGTTGGGGAACGACCTGTGGCCTTCCATGAACTTGCCTCTGCGAACTTGCATACATATTAGCAGGAACACCTTGGCCCATGGAATTCCCTACTGTGTTCTGTGAAGTGCCAGGCATATTTTGCATGTTTGGATTTTGGCCAACAACACTTGGGATAGAAGTCTGACTTAAGCTGGAAGGAGGAGGTAGTGCAGGTGACAAGGTGGAAGAACTCTGAACTCCACCAGAATTCTGAATATTTTGCGGTAATAGTTGTGGACGCGTTTGAGATTGATTGGGCTGCAATGGCATAGCAAGTGATTGACCTTGATTGTGTATTTGGGACTGCATACCAAGAGATCCTGTCCAAAAACACAAAAAAGAAGCCATGTTAGGGGAACCAAATTTAAACGATAATTTGAAATGCTGAAGCACATATACAAGAAACATCCAGCACTCATGTTCACTTTGTTACTACCCCCAAACACAGATGTATAATTTTGTATTTTCAGGTGTCCAATGTCACAAGAATGATTTATGATCTTCTCATTAAATTAACCGCCCAATAAAAAGCTGTATAACCATATTTCATGTCAAAAAGAATGAAAGTAGGAAAAGGGTGAAGTTAGTAATATTCATATCAAATATAACCAATTAGTCTCCATCGGTTTACCTGGGTCTGGGGGTCTGTTATTATTGCTCACAGGGTTGGTTGGCAAAGAATTGGGTATGGAGTTCTGAGACTTAGTCTCCATGGTCAGCATCTTCAATGAAATTTTCCGTAAATAGTCGGACTGCAATAGTCACAAAACAAAACAAATCAAGTTAACCTAAAAATGTGCAAGTAGACACAGGGCATTAAATGTGTGCCTGGGAATTCAAGTATTCCTATACACAGCACCTGGGAAAAAGAGGACTTGGATCAGGGGAAGAGGGAGACTTAGAAATATGGAAGTACCTGGCTAGTGGCAGCAGTGTAAATCTTTTCCTCAAACCTTTCGGCAATTTTCTTGAGTTCATGCAATCCCTCTTGACCAGAGAAAGGGAGATGTTTCTTTAAGGTATCCATTCTTCACAATCAACACATCATTAGGTTAGTGAAGTTGGTAAGTTGTGATTTTTTTTTTAAGCAATAAAGTAAACTTCTTAAAACTTTACAATGCAAAAATCAAACAGCTAAATTGTTATTAGAAATTAGAAATTAGATTAATTAAGGTTGAGACCAAATGCAAAAAGGAGCAACCAGAATAGGTGAATTGTTATATATATTTCTACTTTTGTGATAAAACAAATCTCTCTCTTTCATCAATCGTAATATCCTCCAATAATGCCCTCTAATTGAGTAACTACCTGTTTAGAATACTTACCCTTGACTATATTCTCTATGCTAGAAAAAAAAAATACAAAGAAACACTCCTCTATAATCAAGAAAAGAACATGAAGTCATCCTACAGAAAGGCTTACATCAGGTTCTCCCACTACAAAGATTTTGAGAGAGAAAAATCTCTTGAAGTGAACTCTTTTAACATTCACAATCCACAAGGAAAACTCAAAACTTAATTTAATCAACAACCAGTTAAAGAAGGTTTTCTAATTCCATGGCATGATATCCATTGCTTCTTTCTCCAGGTTGTTTAACTCTCTACGTTACCAAGCTAGTGAAACTTATAATAGCTTATCCAAAGTAATTACAACTTATCTGACAAAATCTAAATATGTTCTAGGATTTTTTTTTTTTTGTAAAAGGAAACACATACATCTTATTGACGATTCGTTGTCGCGAATCGGGTTGCAATTGAGTCCTCCAATCGACGGCGTCCATGGCGGGTTCTCCACCTTGAATTGGTCTCCAATTATTGTTGTCCATCAATACCCAAATCAACCCAACAAACTGTCAAAAAGCAATGCAAATTGATGATTTAAGGCCACTATTTTTGTTCTTCAAAACGGAATATTTCTCAATAAAAGAAAATCTTCCGAGAAAACGAAATATCCTTTACAAACATGAAGACTATCTACCACCATCCAAGCTAATTCCAATAATAATCTCAAAATTTGTCTTTCTAGCCAGTAAAAAAAAAAAAAGTACAAGAAGAAAGAAAGAAAGAATTTCCTACAAATTGAAAAATCAAAACAAAACAAAAAAAAAAAAACCGATTAATCCGAAATATTCCAATCCCTAAATCCATAGATTTGTTAGATAGAAAAAAATAATTGCAATCGCGAAATTCTGAGCTAGGGAATCGGAAATTAAAAAGTTAAAGGTCTGGAACAAAGCTTTGGTCTTTGGGTGTAGAGAGAGAAAAGTGAGACGAAAAACGACGAATTCATAGATGGATAGATACACACGTTTTATGGTTTTAGAGGCGGTCCGCTATCGGTGAAGCTAGAGATGGAGGCGGTCGACGGTGGCCGTGGCGATCTTTCGCCGGAGCTTCGGGCTTAGAATTGTCGAACGCTTTCGGACCTGAACTGACCCATTGAAGAAGGCAATCAAGAACTTCTTGACGATAAATAAAGTCAGTCTCCTCGCAACACGACGTGTCGCTTTAAGTATCGGAATTAGAGTTGTCGTTTAGTTGAAAACGAGCTTTTTGACTTTTTCTCAGTTTTCTCTTTCCGTCGGACTTCATCAAAATGTAGGTTTTTCTTTTTAATAAAAAAAATATAGGCGTCGATTTATATTATCTAAACATTGCATAAGAATCCATTAATTTCATATAATACAGGTATGTTTGATAGTAATTTTTAAAGTACAAAATCAATTCTCTAATTAGTTGAAATTTGTGTTTAAGAAAAGTTATATAAAATGATTTTTAAAGAATTTTTGAAGAATTTATAGTTAAAATTAGAAACAGTCCAAAAGTAACTTTGACCTTTAGATTATGCGGCAATTATCTAAAGTATAATTAATGAAACTTTCATAATATTCATAATACCTATGGAATTAATACTTGTATAATTATAGTTTATTAAACACTCTGCTTTTTATAACATGTACTTTTTTTAGCACAACTAATAGTAATTTTTTTAAAATTTACAGCACTATCAAACTGGCATTATATCGCATTAAAATGTAATTTTTTGAATAAATTTCCTTCTATCAAATGAGTTAATGTTATACTTTTCTTTTAAAGAAATGTCAATGCTATATTTTTTAATAGTATAGTTGATGTTTTTTCTTTTGAAAGTAATAGTAAACTTGATGTTAAATGCTTAATGTTATACTTTTAATGATGCAAGTAAACATTTAACTAATTAAAGTCCCGTTCATTTCACCGATTCGACTTTAAAATTTAAGTTTTGCAATAGTACAAAGCTCTCAGAAGTAGTCGCATCTAATTTTTTTGTTACAGTAAAAAGCTCTCATATAAAATCACATATTAACTCGAATTAAAAACTCATCAGCAAACTAAACGGGCCCTAAAAGACTAAAAACTAAACAACTAGTTCTACACCATATATTCAAATTTGATGTATCAAGAATCATTGGTCTATAAGTCAAAATCGATCAAACTAAACCCACCAAATGAGCATCTCTAAGGTCTCGTTTATTTCATCGATTTGAGTTTAGAATTCAAGTTTTGCTACAGTAAAAATCTCTCATAAAAAGTCACATTTAACTTTTTTACTACAGTAAAAAGCTCTCACACAAAGTCACATCTCAACTCGAATTAGTGAACTAAACGGGCCCTAAAGGAGTTATCTAAATTTTAGTTAAAATGGCTAGAAAATTATTTTACTTAACAATTTTAGGTGATAGACTCCAACCATACTCTCTATTTTAGCTAAGTATAGATTATTTTAATATTTATTAAATTTAAAAATATAAATAACTTTGTTGAATTCTAAAAGAACATTGGCATTTATTATGGTTTGAAATAATAAAATAATACAAAAAATCAAATAGCTAACTACTTCTTATTAACTGTATTTAACTAGTGTGAAATTAATGATCTAAAATAGCTAATCATTTAGTTAATAATTGGAGTGGAGAAAAACTAAATTCCAGCTAAATCATTAGTTATTTTAGCTAAAAATATGAAATAACTAGCATGGTTGGAGTTGCTCTAATAACTTTTTACTAAAAAAAATGTTTTATTAACAAGTTTTATTTCTAAACTCAGTAAACTACTCATGAATATCCTACTTCAAAGTATAAAAATGAATGTAGTTTTAGCTTTGGATAGGAAAACCATACTCTAACATAGTGCTATTAATATGCCGATGTTAAATTTTAACAGTTACTGATAATCTAAAGTTAGTATGGATATATATCTTGGAGATAGGTCATGTGGAAAGTCTAAAAACTCAATATCAGAGTTGAACACATAGAGAATTTTAAAAGTCACCCAAGTTTTGTAAAATTAGCAAAATGTTGGTTTTTTTTTTATTAATTTAGTGGTTAATTATTGATTAATTTGGTAGTCTATCACTGATTGATTTAGCAGTCAAATACTAATAAAATTAAATTTATCACTGATTAACTCGATGATTTTTCATTATCAATCAATATCAGTTAATAATTAATTGAAATCAATTAGTAATTGAACAATTTCAATCAACAAATTATATGATGATTAATGATAAATCATTGGTAAATTACAATAATGAATCAGTCAATCATTGATTAGCTGTCGGTCAATTACTCATTGACTACTAGAAAAAACGACCATTTTGTTAAAATAAAAAAGTTTGGCAATTTATTAAAAAAGATGGTAAAAAACAGCATTTACCTGATTTTCTCAAGTTTTAAATCAAAAATTGGCAGATCATTAAACTTAAAAGCGATATTTGTTGGATTTAAGATGTCGTGTAGTTTTACAGAAACGACGTGCCGTTCCACTTATACATTCGTTTTATTTTCGTCTAAATCTAATTATAGACTACAAAATATTATTTTTCACTGGACATTGAAAGGTCTCGTTTCTGTTTGTATACTATTTTACAATGTCGCAGCTGTTTTGGTGGAAAAACAACAGAAATAGATCATTTAAGAAACATGTCGTCTTATAATGTAATTTGTATGTATTACTATAAGAAAAGTAAGAAAAGTGAGAGTTCCCTTCTAGTAAGGGTGGTAATTCGTGTTAATAGATTGTGTTCATGTCAACTTGTTTATTAATCGTGTCCGAAAACATCAATCTAAACATGTTTTGTTTATTAAACGTGTCAAAAATGTCAATTCAAACATGATCTATTTATTAATCGTGTTAATTATGTCAACCTATATAACCCGTTTAAATTAATATATTGAATAAATAACTAATATAATAATGACTTATTTAACACGGTTAAGACATGTTTAAGATGTTTATTAGTCAATTTATCTTTTTTTTTAAGAAAAATTAATGAATTTTACCTACAAATATTAAAATTCACATTATTTGTATTTAATATGTCATATAAACTTTCATGTTATATCACATATCATTAGATTGCAGATGACACATATAGTTAATCGTGTCAATTCGTGTTAAGAGATCAACCCTAACCCAACTTATTTATTAAACTTATTAATCGTGTCAACCCGATTACGATCCATACTCATTTATAATAAACTCAAACCTATTAATTTCATATAAATTTCAAATTATATCGCCGTATCGTTACTCGAATTGCCAGCTCTTCCTTTTAACATTACTATATTAAAAGTGAGAATTCCCGTTTGGCACTATTCAAAAACTTGGTTCAAGTATTTTATCCTTTAGTGCTTTGTGACTTTTTTTCTCTCTTCTTCTTAACTTTTGTCTATTACTCAAAATTTTGTTGGAGATCATCGTGTATTTAGCGGTTTAGGCTTTTTCCCACCTTTAAAATCTTCTCAAAGATGATCAATTATTTAGTTTGATGTTTTCATTTTTTAAGAAAAAAATTTATATCTTATATTTCAAATGTGTTTGATAAAAATATGCTTTCATTTAATTTGTTCCTATAAAAATAGTTTTGCTTAAATATAATTCTCTAAAATATTATTGTTTTGAAAAGTGATTTTTATAAATATACATTTTTAAAGATGTTACTTAGATACTTTTTTAATGATGCAATTTAAATAATATTTCTCTTTTTCTAAAATTTTTTCTTCAAATGTAACCCTTTTAAATCGATTTTCTTATCATTTCTTCTACTATGTTCTCTTTTACCCTTTTTATCCCTGAAAATTTATTTTAAATTCTACAAATTTAGAAAATCTATTTTATATTATGATAAAATAGTTAAAAAACTTGTCATATTTTTATACTTTTGTTTTCGTATTTATTTTATTACATATATTATATTGAACTCTTAAGAGAATTATAAAACTAAAAAATAAAGCTAAACACCTTCGAAAAATAAACATTTACGTATAAAAAAAAAACGCCCACGTGTAAAGCACGTTGCTCCAACTAGTTCTAATAAATATTGTGGTTTTTCATGTGAACCAACAAAACAATGAGCGCATTTAGAATTCGTTCTAAAATAATTTTATTTTTTTGTATAAAAATAAAAATGAAAACGTTTTTAATCTTAGACAGAAATCATTTTTGAAAATGTGTTTGGTTGTTTTATCAAGAGATTATTTTCAGTATAAAAAACCCATTAATGTGTGTGTCTCTCACTCTTTGCTCGAGAGAGGAGAAAACAAAAACAAAAAATTAAAAAAGTCTAAGGGTGCGTTTGGAATTGGTTTCAAAATGATTTTGTTTTCTGTATGAAAATGAAAATGAAAACGTTTTCATTTTCGTTTTGAAATTATTTTTGAAAATGCATTTGATAGTTTTATTTAGAGATTGATTTCAGTTTTAAAAAAATTTTGTTTTTGTTTTTTAAAAAATTTTGCACCAAACGCATTTTACGTACGCGTTTTCATTTTTTAGTCTCAAAAAACATGAAAAATGGAAATGAAAACAGAAACAAACAGGGCCTAAAAGTCATTTTTCATTTCTCTCTTATTTTACATTAAACTAAAAAATCATTTTTATTTCTGTTTTTTGTCTTTATTGTGCCAAACGCTGTTTTGGAAACGTTTTCATTTTTTCTTTTTCAAAAAACATAAAAAACAAAAAACGGAATCAATTCTAAACACGATAAATATGTGGCTATGTCATATGTAAGTTCTGACCTTGTTTATAAATGCTCTCTGTGGTTCAACACTTTTTTTTTTTTTTTTTGGATTGACGAGAATTGTCTGGTCTTACTCCTTATGCAGATGATGAACGCTAACTCAAGAGAATGATAAACAAAACCAAGACGATTATATTCTCAAAAAAAAGGGAGAAAGAAGGAAATAGGCCAAGACTTAAGATGAATTAAAATTAATAGGCCAACAGTTTACATAAGTTAATAAATATGTCAAATTACTATTTTTGTCCATAACTTGTCTGGTTATAACCATAACTTGACAAGTTATTGTCTATTTTTGTCGATAATTTGTCTGGCTATGAACCATAACTTGACAAGTTTATTCATAACTTATCTAATTATGAACCATAACTTAACAAGTTATGACCTATTAATTTCTATAACTAAAAGTTAGCCTATATACTTTCTTATGGCCTATTTTCTACTATTTCCGGAAAAAAAAAAAAAAAGACGACGACAAGAGCGAAAACGATAACAAAAATTTGAGACAGCAACATCTCAGCTACACCAATTAGTCAAGAAGAGAAGAACGACTTTAGAAACGGCAAAGATCTGACTGGCTCTTTTCCAACGATATACAAAATACGAGACACATCACCAAACAATCACAAAACTAAAAACGTCAACACAAAAAAACAATTGTAAACTGTGATAATAGAAACGCACACAATAAAAGAACACATTTTCAAACGACGATAGTATTTTAAACTGCAATTAAAAAAAAAAGAGACACTGGGAAACAAGCAAGAGATGTTAAAAAGACCCAAAAAGAAACTACAAACAACAATTACCATAAGCGAGAGAAGTTGAAAAAAGAATTACCACAACAATCGAAAAAAAAAGGCTTTGATTGAAGTAAGCAAAAGAAAAAACAACGACAATATTTTAGAACAACGCCAACTTGAAAACGACAACAATTCAAAAAACAACTGAAAACATATAAAAACAATAAAATTATGGCAAGTCACAACGCAAAGAAATGACAATAACTTCACAAACTACACATTTAAAAATGAAATTACCTAAAACGACAAGAACTTCACAAAGGATACTTAAAAAAGAAAGCAAGGAAGAAAACAATGAGCCAATTAGATATTGCAAAGAGCACTTTTGCTATTCAAAGGTGTAACCCTAAATGTCAAGTGCATTCTTTCAGACTGTAAATTTGCAACTACAGATTTTCTCTAGCTCTTCACATAAAGCACCAGAAAATAAAATTGGACTCTTCCGCAAACCTCATCATAATCAAAACAGAACCAATAATTTAAATGCCTCAGGGCAAAAGTCTATACTAAACCTAGCTAAACCAAGACTGAAAACAAAGCAATGGTACCCTTTTGTTTTGTACAATTGCAAATTGAACGACAAAAAGTTCTCACTAGAGATTATCTCAGAGAAATGAACTGAGAGAATATTTAAACTAAACTCTCTCTCTCTCTCTCTCTCTCTCATGGGGTTTGTCGTGGTATGCTCTTTTATTTCTTGGTCGGTTTTTTTGTAGTGTGGCTATTTTTGTCACGTAGCTTACACAAAAAGGCAAACCGATCTGCCATATCTCTAGATATCTCTTTGTGTCCATCAAAACGTGGTCGAATCGTATCACTACACGTGTCAAGTCTACTAGGAACTTATAACTTATACATTTCTGACTAATCACTGACACCGCCATCCAAAAACAAGATTCTAACTATAATCTGAGAAGGTTTTGGTACATGATCTATGTAATGTAACGTACGTTAATGTAACTTTGTAACTAATAACAAGCGTGTTAATTTTTGTAACTCTATAATCTCAGAATGACTTTGTCGAGATTCTGACCAGACGACAAAACTAGGTGGCCACTTTTTTTTTTTTTTTTGGTTGTTGAAAGTGGTTAGTAGATTCTACTATCTTCTTATCGTCCAAGACCTCTTTTTGACTTTTTTGAGCACATGGATAGATATACACATGTATTACAGTCAGCTGTGCCAGTGGGTTTTCACGAGGTAAAAAGTTATGCTTCAAACGGTCTAGTTTCATTAATTTTAGTATAAATCAGTAGCTATTTCCGGTTTATGAGCATATAGGATGTTAAAATAATTAAAAAAAAAAAATTTATATAAGCACATAGATTTCGGAATTTTTTAGCAGTTGGTTTTGACAACATATATCACTATTTCGTCCTCTCAAATCTATGTTGGCTAATTAAACAGATAGATATTTGAAACTCATGAAGTACAGCTAATTATTTGTGTTGGTTTACTATAATTCAAAGTGATTACTACAATAAAACGATCAATAATTACTAATCCTAAAACTTAGACTGTGATAATTAACCATCTTATGATCTAAGAGGCAGATTCAAAGTGTTTAACATAACCCCGGTACTTCTTCTCTCTTGCAAACAAAAGCCAAAAGATTAAAGAAAGCATAACCCCAGATGAAACCAAAACTAGGCCAATCACAACCAATCTACTGTTCCTCCTCAGGCCTGAACAGTGGTCCACACTGATATTTCTGAAGGTTCTCCGAACAAAAGTGCAGTCTCCGAGCTCGACAAGAAAAGGCCCGTAATTATACAGTACAGAGGCCAGACTAGAGATGGCCGTTAACTGGTCGTAATAAGGCGGCGTCAACCGGCCCACGGTGGTGCAAATGCCAGCTTCCGAAACTTGGCAAACGTAACTTTTCCATTCCTGCAGTAAAATAGATACAAAGAATGGTCTCAAAGCAGTACTTCCACAACAAAATGGAGGTGCATATATCTAATGTGTGTATATATATATATAGCTGCTAAATGAAACATATATATGACCGTGTTAAGAAGCACCACCTAAAGTGAAAAATGCTATAATATCACGGGAAAAGTTCTAATTCATTTCGCCATTATTGGTTATTATCAAAATAATAGTAAGATCGAGGATCTGGATCCTAATTGTATAGATCAGATCTAATGATAGTAGTGGTTGTAGGCATATATAACCTAGTGGTAATTTCATATTTTATCCCGAAATTTCCACACTCAAGTTCAAAAAGGGAAAAAAAAAAAGATGAGATGATGATCGAGAAAGACAATGAACACATAGTTACACTATGTTGCAATAGTACTATTCTTGATGTGACATGGAAATTCTTTGGCAGGATATGAATGAATACTTAACTGAGTACGTAGAGTAATATTTTGGACCGTCACTATTTTATTAGTTTTTAACTCAAATTTTCCATTTTTTTGAAAAATAAAATCTGTTATATTATATATATATATATATATATATTTTTTTTTTTTTTTTTGTTTTTGTTTTTGTTTTGTC
>NW_010361268.1:345463-363450 GCF_000414095.1 Morus notabilis | reverse complement strand
ATATATATTTTTTTTTTTTTTTTTTGTTTTTGTTTTTGTTTTGTCTTTGAGTATGATATGATGTGTAACAATATCCTACCAGGAAGGGGACACATTTGATCAAACAACTCTATTTTTTTTTTTAATAATTTTTGTTTACCTGCCCAGCATTGCCGAAGTTGACTTCACCATCAGAACATTTGCGGTCTGTGATATTGGAATGAAAGGGATTACACAGAACAGGCACCAGTGAACCGGATTGATTGAAGAAAATTAATGGCGATGTCTCAGGTGGGACTGGCCTTAGATTAAAGTTGGAGATATTGGTTATGAACTGATTAACAAGATCCACCAATTGGAGCGTGACATCTTTGCTCTCTCGCAGCGTTTCTTGGGCAGTTGCATTGTCTACGCAGGGAAGAATGTCGTCCAAAGCTGAATCGGCCGTTGGGTTCTGAACCCATTCGTCCATTGCAACACAGGTATCTCCTACTACACTGTAATATTGATCTTATTGTAAAAATAGTGTATTTATTATATATGCAAAAGCGAGAGTTTGTGACACCGAACTTACTTGTGAAGAAGAAGAAATATGCCGCCAAGAATAAATGTAACCGTGACGAGGATCCACCCTATCACCACCAATCTGCAATTATTCCTCTAATTATGAATACTAATCAGGAGAAAAAGATCATATATAGTTATTATATCTCTTTATTATTGCTTATAATCTAAAGATCGGATATCCTTACGACTAGAAAATAATAAGGACGTCTTTTTGTGCTTATCAAAAGTTATGTTCAATTTTTAACCCAAAAAAAAGAAAACCTGCAGTTTGTTCTAGTTTAAACGACCGGCTTTTTTATTATTACTTTAAAAAAAAAAAAATTCATCCTGGAAAGTTCTGTCCTTTATATTTCAAAATTTTAATTACAGCTAAAAAAGGGTATGTCGTTTTTCCTTATACTAGTTAGTTGTCGTCTTTCCTTAGCTGTACAAAGGACATTTCCTTGCCTACATTAAAGACATGTCCTCAAAATTTTAAATGCTGGTGTCGTTTATATTTAAAATTTGACACGTAATTTTTTGGCAACAAAATTTACAATTGTTCAATTAGAAACGACACGTTGTCAAAAAAGATTTCCGTACGTTCAACCGTGAAAAAAGACGCGCCTTTTTTTTTGAAAAAAAAAATTCTTGTAAAGTCTTCAGTGGTTGTTTAAAGTATTCAAGTTTGTTGTCGTTTTAGGAAGTAATGTTACATATGGTTTTTGTTTTAAAAAGTTTTCTGTTGTCTGTCCAAAAAGTGATGATGGTTTCCCGTTAAATTTTTTGTCCGTTATTCATAATTTTTTTTATTTGCTACTCATCTTTTATTCATAATTATTCATATTACCTTCATGTCGTTTCTAGTTACAAATTTTCTATTATAACTATAAACCACATGTCGTTTTACACAAACACCATCATTGTCTACTGTCTAATTCTGTTGTTGTAGTTAAGCAACATATCATTGGAAAAAAACGCATCACTTACTATATAACCGGTTGTGAAAATTCAAAGTATCTTTACTTATCGTAGAAGCTAAATTTTAATTTCTATATAATATTGCAACCTATATGGAAATTAGCAGAATATATGAGAATTGAAAAGCATAGAAACGTTAACTAGAATGGTAAGTTAATCACTTACGTATACACAAGACGTCGCATACCCAGAACTGAAAACACTGCAATTGCGAGTAACAAGAACAATATGTGATGATATATAAGAGTTTACCAAAATAAAATAAAATAAAAGCAAACATTGATGATAATAGTGAAAATAATTGGAGACATTGACGTATATATAGGGTCAGTTGGCTTACGGAAACCAAAAAAAACTAACAGCAGCATTACTGCGGCAATTATAACTAGACTCAAACTCCTGTGTAGCAAATTCAGCAATAAATCATCAGTTGAAAAAGATCAGTTATCCTTGAAACCAAGCAATAAAACAATATTTGATAAAAGAAAAACAAAAGGAAAAAGAAAACAGGATTTACTGACACAGAATCTAAAACTCGCTGTATGTCATCTGAATTGTCCTTCGTTGCCTGTTCTAGACGAGCAGAAGAAGCGTTGATCTTATTTTCAACACTGTCAATGCTTTCCTGACTATCAGAAGGTAAGAAAATCTGAGCGATTCTAACATCCTTAGCATCATCAAGATAATACGACACACTTCCAAGACTCTTGACAACGGAGTCTGCTTGCCGAACAACATAGTCCAAAGTGTTTGACGTCTCTTTGTGGAACTTCCCTTGTCCCATATACAGAATAGCGCATCCAATTCTTAAAAAAAATAAACATGTAATTACTGTGAATCAAGCAGTGTTTGTTATCAGTGACAATAAAACAACCAAGATATAAAAAGCGTGACAAATAAATCCCACATTCCTATGCAACAAAGGTGATGATTACATCATTAATCATATCAATATTCAATATGACAAAATGGACTAGAAGGAGGGTTTGGAAGTCAGAACTAACATTGAAGTAATGGTGAAGAGAAGGAGAAATATGAGGGAAAGCGCATATGCAGTTCGAGAATAGCCAGAATGTTGACGTTGGAAGCAGCAGTGGCAAAGACCAATAACCAGCATGCACACACCAAATCCTAGGAACCAGGCTGCGGCGAGTACGAACAAAGGAGCGGCAGTAAACCCAACAGACTGCACCGCGGAAACAATTAGTCAAGGTTGTTTGGTGACATTTTTGTTTTTCTCTCTTAAACAAGATAATGAGTACTTAAGATTTGTTCCTTCCATTTCACTTATGAAAACAAAAACAGAAATTAATAAGCGATACGTATATAGGTATAAAATTAAGAAGGCATTCCAAGACTCACAGAGAAGTAATGTCTTTCACTAATATTCCATCCACCCTTGTAATAATTGAAACCATCAAGAGGGTCTTTTCTGTGTGTACTCTCTGCAGCCAATATCAGGGATGAATTCTGTTCTGGTTCTGCTTTTGTTGCCTCAAGAAGATGCCTTCTAATACTCGGCCTTGGATCGACACCATGATCGTTCTCATATGTACTCAGTCCTATAGTTAGGAACATTCTCTTAACGTATGAAAAAAATGGAGAAAACAACATACAATCTTGATTCAGGCCAACTCATGTAACTCATGACTTCTTCCGATGTAAGATCTAATGGATTTAAAATCTTTCTACAGCTGAGAAAAATGCATCTTATCCACAGGAAAAAAAATAAATAAAATAAATAAAAGGAAAGAAGAGAGAAAGAAGAAAGAGAAGGATACCATGATTTTGAGGAGCTTCATGAGACGGTGAAAAGAAGGCTGAGAAAATGAAGAGCAAACTTGGTAGGAGAAGAAAAGGCTTCAATTTGGTAAAGAGCATCGTATTACGTCCTGAGATCTCTTCTCTCGTCGGGTTTGATTCTTAACACCGATTTCCAAAGAAAAAAACTTTCGTTTGTCGTTTTTCTCTTTGTTGGGTTTAAGTTCTAATGATGTTTTAGGTACATGGCCAGTTATCCATGTCCGGCCGTTAAAAAGATTGCTTCTTCTTGTCCTTTTGTTAGTGGAACGGCTTATATATGATCCTGGTTGCACAATACACCTGGCATTGGCTTTTGATAAGTTGGCTAAAATGGTAAAACAGAACAAGGGATGTCCTAAACATCTCATACAACTTGTTTATTTGTCTTCATAATGGTCAACGGACTTGGATTGAAACAAGCTAGTGAGACTCATCCATGAGCAGTGAGCTCTTATTTGTGTCCGGCACTTCACTAAGATAAAGCATATAAATAAATAAAACTCATTTACTTATGGTTTACATGTTTTTCCATTAGAGTATTACTCCGAGGGCTCCAAATTTTATTATCACATAGCTTTTAAGTTGAAATTAGTAGATGAAATCGTGTAAAAAAGTCAATAAATTGAAAGTCGATAAAAGTTGTTCATCAAGTAAACAAATCAAAGTTGATAAAAGGTCTCCAGACGCTCCACCAAGCAAAAAAAAAAAAAGTGCTCTCAAGGCAACACATATCAGTAAAAAATAAATAAATAAATAAATAAAAGAACAAATAGATTGATACATAGCACGACGTGGTCAAATGGTTAGCGGCAACCAGGTAAGAAAAAGAAGCAAGCAGAGGCGTCAAAGTAAGAAACATTCACACAGAATACATATATCATAGCGGGTCCCAACACACTGTACATAAGTCAACATAGTAGTTGCATTCAAAAGTGTAGTAATACATTTCCACCAATGAATCTCATATCTGAGGATGAACCTCCTCAGAATGCCTAATATAAGTTTTTGAGTAAAATATAAAAGCAGCCCACGCGGAAACTGCTGCGACGAGTTTCAGTTAATTTCCTTGTCCTGAATCCATATTAGAACTAGGCTGTAATGAATACATCATATTAAGCAGAGGTCTTGAAACTCCACAGATAAAGCAGAGATGAAAGTTTCCTGCAAGCTTGCCGAGTTGTTCTGCTGCATTGTTTCCGTGGAGCCTTGTGCATGCATTGATGGCAACTGAGGGTTCATTTGGTTTTCATGAAAACGTACTCGGGTGATTTGCGATTGTGGCAGCTGCATGGTCTGCATATGAGATGGGGGAACCTGTCCTTGGTGCAGTTGAGAAACAGGCTCCCTGCGTCTATTTACGCTAAAAAGTTTTTTTAGTTGCCTCTCAAAGTGAGCCAATTTCTCCACCAGCCCAGGACAAAATGAAACAGAATTTTCTGGGACCTGTAAGCATGACATAGCACGCTCAAACTTGGTCTCAAGTGATTTTAACTTCTCATAATGCTCTGGCTTTTGCTGTTGAGGAAGAGAATCAAGCTGGCAAACAGAAAGAGAGACACAATTAAGCGAATATAATACGTACCCATCATGGTTAGTACAAGAAGTTCCCAAAAATTGAAGCAAAAATTTGTTGGTATAAACGAATTCAAGCAAGTGAAAAAGGTAAGACATACCTGCTGTAATTTGGCGGTAAGCTTTTGGTACGCTAAGTTGAGTCTAGGTAAGTATAACTCCATTGCTTCGATCTGCAGACAAAGCTCAAAAATCTAGTTAAAGCTCTAATTTCTTCAAGTGCAATAATTTCGAAAATATAATTGCATCATCTACATGCTTTGAGGGAATAAAACAATACAACTTCTTAAATCTTTATCTCATGCACTAATACAAATTTGTGTGTCTTTATATAGCTTATCACCATACGTCTCTCTCATTTTCGGTCGTTTCTGGAATTAGCTTCATAGCTTCCATAACAGCTATCCCGGCTTTCTTATGAGAACCCAGAGTGTGTTTAGTTGGGAGAATGGAAAGGAATCAATGTTCATTCTCATGTTTGGTTGATTTAAAAAAAAAAAAAAATGATCATTCAAAATGGAATGATTTTTCCATTAAATAGGTGAATCATCATTCCTCTCTCATATGAGAGGAATGCCCATTCCAAACTCTTTTAATTTTCTTTTCCATCGTTACTTTTAAATATTATAATTATAAATATTATAATATTAATATCTATAATATAATTAGTATTATATTATAATAATTTATATTATAATGTAATTATATCTTATAACATATAATAAAATATATTATAATTATATACGTACATTATAATATATCATATTTAATATTATAATAATATCTTATATTATGTATTATACATTGTAATTATATTTATCATTATAATATAATATAATTGTGATATTGTAATAAATAATTATAATAATAATTAGGATAGTAGTATTTTTTTATAAAATTAAATAAAATTTATTTTATAATAGATAATATACTATAATTAGAAATGATAATATACTATATTATATGTTATATATTATAATTATAATATGTTATATTATATTATATTATTACATTTTTATAATTGTATTATATTTCTAATAATATAATGCATTAATTCCTAAAAATCATATATTAATTTTAGAATTCAAAACATAATATTCTATTTTTTATGATTTTCTTTATTTTTCGTCTTTAAAAAATATAATAAAATAAAAACGATGTCAAAAACTAATGAAATTTTACAGACACAATCCTTACATTTTTTTAGGCATGCCAAAAACATGGCCTAAAAAAATAACAAAAAAGTAAAACGCTGTCAAAAAGTCCCCAACACGCGTAGTGGGGTGCCCAAGGGCCAGCTCAGGGGCCGAGATGGGTCAAAAATTTACATTTCTATTTATGTTTTACATTCTAAAATTAATAAATGATTTTTAGGAATTAATGCAACAAGCGGCACCATTTTTTTATGAATATTCTATTTTTTATGATTTTCTTTATTTTTCGTCTTTAAAAAATATAATAAAATAAAAACAACGTCAAAAAATGAAATTTTGGAGACACAATCCTTACATTTTTCTAGGCGTGCCAGAAAAAAATGGCCTGAAAAAATGACAAAGAAAGTAAAACGCTATCAAAAAGCCTCCGGCCCTCGTAGTAGGGTGCCCACGGGCCAGCTCAGGGGCCAAGATGGGTAAAAAATTTATCTTTTTATTTATATTTTGTATTCTAAAATTAATATATGATTTTTAGGAATTAATGCAACAAGCGGCACCATGTTTTGATGAATATTGTATTTGTTTTATTTTCTTTATTTTTCGTCTTTCAAAAATATAATAAAATAAAAACGACGTCAAAAAATAATGTAATTTGGAGACACGATCCTTACATTTTTCCGGGCATGCCAGAAAAAACTAGCCTAAAAATGGCAAAAAAGGTAAAACGCTGTCAAAAAGTGCCCGGCCCGCGTAGTGGGGCGCCTAGTGGCTAGCTTAGGGGCCGGGATGGGTCAAAAATTTATATTTTAATTTATGTTTTGTATTCTGAAATTAATATATGATTTTTAGGAATTAATGCAATAAGTGGCACCATTTTTTGATGAATATTCTATTTTTTATGATTTTCTTTCTTTTTCCTCTTTAAAAAATATAATAAAATAGAAACGATGCCAAAAAATAATGAAAATTTACAAACACGGTCCTTACATTTTTCTAGGCATGCCAGAAAAAATGGCCGCAAAAAATGACAACAAAAAGTTTAACACTATCCAAAAGTCACCAGTCCGCGTAGTGGGGCGCCCAGGGGCCAGCTCAAGGGTCGGGATGGGTAAAAAATTTATATTTTTATTTATCTTTTGCATTTTCAAATTAATATATGACTTTTTGGAATTAATGCAACAAGCGATACCATTATTTGATGAATATTCTTTTTTTTATTTTCTTTATTTTTCCTCTTTAAAAAATATAATAAAATAAAAATGATGTAAAAAAATAATGAAAATTTACATACATGATCCTTACATTTTTCTAGGCCCACCATAAAAAAATGGCCTCAAAAAATGACAAAAAAAATAAAACGCTGTCAAAATGCTCCCGGCCTGCGTAGTGGGGTGCCCAAGGGCCAACTCTGGGGCCGGGATGGGTAAAAAATTTACATTTTTATTTATGTTTTTTATTCTAAAATTAATATATGATTTTGAGAAATTAATACAACAAGCGGTACTATTATTTGACGAATATTCTATTTTTTAAGATTTTCTTTATTTTTCCTCTTTAAAAAATGTAATAAAATAAAAATGACGTTAAAAAATAATGAAATTCTACAGAAATGATCCATACATTTTTCTAGGTATGCTAGAAAAAAAAATGGCCACAAAAAATGACAAAAAAGTAAAACGGTTTCAACAAGCCTCCGACCCCTGTAGTGGGGCGCTCAGGAGCCAGCTCAGGGGCCGAGATGAGTCAATTTTTTTTTTTTTTTTTTTTTTTTTTTTTTTTTTTTTTATGTTTTGCATTCTAAAATGAAATTTGAGTTTTAAGAATTGATGCAACAAGCGGCATCATTTTTTATGAATGTTTTATTCTTTATAATTTTCTTTATTTTTCATCTTTAAAAAATATAATAAAATAAAAATGACGTCAAAAAATAATAAAATTTTGCAGACACGATCTTTACACTTTTCTAGGTTGGCCAGAAAAAAATGGCCCCAAAAAATGAAAAAAAAAAAGTAAAACGCTGTGAAGATGCCCCCGGCCTACGTAGTAGGGTGCCCAAGGGCCAGCTCAGGGGCCGGAATAGGTCAAAAATTTATATTTTTATTTATGTTCTGCATTCTAAAATTAATATATGATTTTTAGGAATTAATGCAATAAGCGGCACCATTTTTTGATGAATATTGTATTTATTTTATTTTCTTTATTTTTCGTCTTTCAAAAATATAATAAAATAAAAACGACGTCAAAAAATAATGTAATTTGGAGACACGATCCTTACATTTTTCCGGGCATGCCAGAAAAAATTAGCCTAAAAAAATGGCAAAAAAAAGTAAAACGCTGTCAAAAAGCGCCCGGCCCGCGTAGTGGGGCACCTAATGGCTAGCTTAGGGGTCGAGATAGGTCAAAAATTTATATTTTTATTTATGTTTTGTATTCTAAAATTAATATATGATTTTTAGGAATTAATGCAATAAGCGGCACCATTTTTTGATGAATATTCTATGTTTTATGATTTTCTTTATTTTTTCTCTTTAAAAAATATAAAAAATAAAAACGAAGGCAAAGAATAATGAAAATTTGCAGACACCATCCTTACGTTTTTCTAGGCATGGCAGAAGAAAATGGCCTCAAGAAATGACAAAAAAAAGTAAAACCCTATCAAAAAGCCCTCGGCCCTCATAGTGGGGCTCCCAGGGGCCAACTTAGGGCCGGGATGGGTAAAAAATTTACATTTCTATTGATGTTTTACATTCTAAAACTAATATATGATTTTTAAGAATTAATGTAAGAAGCGGCACCATTTTTTGATGACTATTCTATTTTATATGATTTTTTGTATTTTTCATCTTTAAAAAAGTATAATAAAATAAAAACGACGTCAAAGAATAATGAAAATTTGCAAACACGATCCTCACACTTTTTTAGGCATGGACGAAGAAAATGGCCTCAAAAAATGACAAAAAAAGAAAAACACTGTCAAAAAGCCCCTGGCCCTCGTAGTGGGGAACCTAGGGACCAGCTCAAGGGCAGGGATGGGTCAAATATTTACATTTTTATTTATTTTTTGCATTCTAAAATTAATATATGATTTTTAAGAATTAATGCAACAAGCGGCACCATTTTTGATGTATATTCTATTTTTTATGATTTTCTTTATTTTTCATCTTTAAAAAATATAATAAAATAGAAACGATGCCAAAATATAATGAAAATTTACAGACTCGATCCTTACATTTTTCTAGGCATGCCAGAAAAAATGGCCACAAAAAATGACAACAAAAGGTTTAACACTATCCAAAAGTCACCAGTCCGCGTAGTGGGGCGCCCAGGGGCCAGCTCAGGGGTTGGGATGGGTAAAAATTTTTTATTTTTATTTATCTTTTGTATTCTCAAATTAATATATGACTTTTTGGAATTAATGCAACAAGCGGTACCATTATTTGATGAATATTCTTTTTTTTATTTTCTTTATTTTTCCTCTTTAAAAACTATAATAAAATAAAAATGACGTCAAAAAATAATGAAACTTTACATACACGATCCTTACATTTTTCTAGGCCCGCCATAAAAAAATGGCCTAAAAAAATGACAAAAAAAGTAAAACGCTGTCAAAATGCCCCCGGCCTGCGTAATGGGGTGCCCAAGGGCCAACTCTGGGGCCGGAATGGGTCAAAAATTTACATTTTTATTTATGTTTTTTATTCTAAAATTAATATATAATTTTTAGGAATTAATGCAACAAGCGGCCCTATTTTTTGATGAATATTCTATTTTTTTATTTTCTTTATTTTTTGTCTTTAAAAAACATAATAAAATTAAAACGACGTAAAAAACTAATGAAATTTTGTAGACACGATTCGTTTATTTTCTTTGCCTGGTAGAAAAAAATGGCCTAAAAAAATTACAAAAAAAAGGAAAACACTGTAAAAAAGCTCTCGGCAAGCGTAGTGGGGTGCCCAGAGGCCAGCTCAGCAGCCGAGATGGGTAAAAACTTTACATTGTTATTTATGTTTTGCATTATGAAATTAATATATGATTTTTAGGAATTAATGCAATAAACAGCACCATTTTTGGATGAATATTCTATTTTTTTATATTCTTTATTTTTCATCTTTAAAAAATGTAATAAAATAAAATGACGTCAAAACAGAATGAAATTTTGCAGATACGATCCTTACATTTTTCTAGCCATGCTAGAAAAAAATAACCTCAAAAAAGTGAGAAAAAAAAGTAAGACGCCGTCAAAAAGCCCTCGGCAAGCGTAGTGGGGCGCCCAGGGGCCAGCTCAAGGGTCGGGATGGGTCAAAAATTTATATTTTTATTTAGCTTTTGCATTCTAAAATTAATATATGATTTTTAGGACTTAATGCAACAAGCGACACCATTTTTTGATGAATATTCTTTTTTTTTTATGTTTTTCTTTATTTTTCATCTTTAAAACATATACTAAAATAAAAACGACATTAAAAAATACTGAAATCTTACAGACATGTTTCTTACATTTTTCTAGACATGTCAGAAGAAATGGCCTCAAAGAATGACAAAAAAAAAGTAAAACGCTGTCAAAAAGCCCCCAGCCCGCATAATGAGGCACCCAAGGGCCAACTAAGGGACCGAGATGGGTCAAAAATTTACATTTTTATTTATGTTTTGCATTCTAAAATTAATATATGATTTTTTAGAATTAATGCAGCAGGTGGCACTATTTTCTGACGAATATTCTATTTTTTTATTTTTTTTATCTTTCATGTTTAAAAAATATAATAAAATAAAGACTACGTCAAAAAAGAATGAACTTTCGCAGACACGATCCTTACATTTTTCTAGGCATGCCTGAAAAAAATGGCCTAAAAAAATGTCAAACAAAGAAAAACGCTGTCAAAGAGACCCCGACCCGCGTAGTGGGACGCCCAGGGGCCAGCTCAAGGGCCGAGATGGGTAAAAAATTTACATTTTTATTTATGTTTTACATTCTAAAATTAATATATGACTTTTAGGACTTAATTCAACAAGCCACACCATTTTTTGGTGAATATTCTATGTTTCATGATTTTCTTTATTTTCTGACTTTGAAAAATATAATAAAATAAAAATGACCTCAAAAAATAATAAAATTTTACAGACACGATCCTTACATTTTTCTAGGCATGCCAAAAGAAATAGCCTCAAAAATGATAAAAAAAGTGAAACGCTATCAAAAAGCCCCCAGCCCGCGTAGTGGGGCACCCAAGGGCCAGCTCAGGGGCCGAGATGGCTGAAAAATTTACATTCTTATTTATGTTTTAGATTCTAAAATTAATATATAATTTTTAGGAATTAATGCAACTAGCAGTACCATTTTGTGATTAATATTCTATTTTTTAAGATTTTATTTTATTTTCTTCTTTAAAAAATATAATAAAATAAAAACGACGTCAAAAAATAATGAAAATTTAGATACACGATCCTTACATTTTTCTAGACATGTGAGAAAAAAATGGCCACAAAAAATGATAAAAAAAGTAAAACGCTGTCAAAATTCCCCTAGCCCGCGTAGTGGGGTGCCGAGTGGCTAGCTCAGGGGCCGGGATGGGTAAAAAATTTACATTTTTACTTATGTTTTGCATTCTAAATTTAATATATGATTTTTAGGAATTAATGCAACAAGCGGCACCATTTTTTATGAATATTCTATTTTTTTATTTTCATTCTTTTTCATTTTTAAAAAATATAATAAAATAAAAACGATGTCAAAAAATAATGAAATTTTATAGACACAATCCTTACATTTTTCGTGGCATGCTTGAAGAAATGGCCTCAAAAAATGATAAAAAAAAGTAAAACACTATCAAAAAACTCCCAGCTCGCGTAGTGGGGCACCCAGGGCCAGCTGAGGGGCTGGGATGGGTAACAATTTTACATTTTCATATATGTTTTATATTCTAAAATTAATATATGATTTTTAAGAATTTCTGCAACAAGCGGCACTATTTTTTGATGAACATTCTATTTTTTATGGTTTTCTTTATTTTTCGTCTTTAAACAATATAATAACATAAAAACAACATAAAAAATAATGAAATTTTACAGACATGATCCTTACATTTTTTTGGGCATGCGAGAAAAAACTGACCTTAAAAAATGATAAAAAAAGTAAAACGTTGTCAAAAACCCCCAGCCCGCGTAGTTGGGTGCCTAGGGGCAGCTCAGGGGCTGAGATAGGTCAAAAGTTTATATTTTTATTTATGTTCTACATTCTAAAATTAATATATGCTTTTTAGGAATTAATGCAACAAGCAGGACCATTTTTTGGTGAATATTCTATTTTTAAAGATTTTCTTTTATTTTTCTTCTTTGAAAAATATAATAAAATAAAAACAACGTCAAGAAATAATGAAATTTCACCGGCATGATCTTTACATTTTTCTAGACGTGCGAGAAAAAATGGCCTAAAAAAAGTAACATGATGTCAAAAAGCCCCCTCCCGCGCAATGGGGCGCCTGGGGGCCAACTCAGGGGCCAGGATGGGTCAAAACTTTTTATTTTTATTTATGTTTTGCATTCTAAAATTAATATACAATATTTTGGAATTAATGCAACAGGCGGTACCATGTTTTGATGAATATTCTTTTTTTTATGATTTTCTTTATTTGTTGTCTTTAAAAAATATAATAAAATAAAAACGTCGTCAAAAAATTGTGAAATTATGCAGACACTATCCTTTCTTTTTGTAGGCGTGCAAGAAAAAAATGTCAAAAAAAGTAAAACGTTGTCCAAAAGCCCCCAACCCGCATAGTAGGGTGCCTTGGGGCAAGCTCAGGGGCCGGGATAGGTTAAAAATTTATATTTTTGTTTATGTTTTGCATTCTAAAATCAATATATCATTTGTAAGAATTAATGCAACAACTGGCGCCATTTTTTATGATTTTCTATATTTTTCCACTTTAAAAAATATAGTCAAATAAACACAACGTCAAAAAATAATTAAATTTTGCAGACACGATCCTTATATTTTTCCAGGCGTGCCAAAAAAAATGGCATCAAAAAATGACAAAAAAAGTAAAACGTTGTAAAAATGCCCCCGGCTCGCATTGTGGGGTGGCCATGTGCTAGCTCAGGGGCCGGGATGGGTCAAAAACTTATATTTTTATTTATGTTTAACATTCTAAAATTAATATATGATTTTTAGGAATTAAGGCAACAAGCGGCACCATTTTTTGATAAATTGTTTATTTTTTATGATTTTCTTTATTTTTTGTCTTTAAAAAATATAATAAAATAAAAACGACGTCAAAAAATAATGAACTTTTGCGGGACGATACTTGGTTATTCATCATTTTACTACTTGTTGACTCGTGTACTTGCGAGATTCTAGATTCACAATTTTAGGCAACAAGTTTTTGAAATCAAGTTGCTAAGTTAATTCTATTCAAGTTTTTAAGAAGAAAACTAAAGTTGATTTTAAGATGTTAAAAACTAATGATAATCTGACTGTAAGAGAATGAACAACAAAGATAAAACTAATTAATAACAAAATGTCCAAATAAAATTGGCCAAAATCACTGTGCGTGGCTCACAATTGCGAAACTGTCTCCTATCAATGCTGCGCGATGCTGCAGCAACGGACAGCAACGACTACTTCCTGTTAACCAGATTTACTAAACCAGGAATTTTCCAATCCTCTGTCTACTGATCTTAAAGCTAAATCCCACAAATCCCTTTGCAAATCTAGACTCTAAAATCAGAAAATGAAGCTCTAAATCATATGGTTATGCAAGACACAATATATTCCTATATCATGTGAATCAAAAATCTAAAACAAGATCTAAGAACCTGCACTATTCAAGCTGTGTCCACTCAACTAAATCTTCCCAGATCTAATCAAAGCTATACTCCCCTCTTATGATTTCCCAATCACAGTTAAGGCACAAATTCAGCTCACTTGAATAAACAGAGAAATAATCATCAGATCCATTCAACATCAAAGGTGATGAAGAGAAAATCTGAATCTCCATTTTCCAAGGTTTCTTCTAGCTCTTCCTGCATCAACAATGGACCTTCCTTTACGTTCAACACCCTGTGACATTTCCTTCTTCTTCTTTCCAGTACTGGAGCTGGTACTTGATCAGAGAAATGGAGGTGGTTTCCTTTACCAAGTTCAGCCGCCTCTGCGTTACAAAATAGGACCAAGGACACCTTCTTCTCTTTCAGCTGCAGGTACTTATTGTACCCTAATTACACGTGGCAGCCCCTGAGGAAGCCTCCAATCAGCAGCTAAATCAGCACCCTTCACGGTAAAATCAGCCTATTCTTCCAACTCAGGTACAACTGTCAGCAACATGCACGTCTGGCCCAGCTCGCCTTGCTGCAGCAATGCACAACAATGCTTACTAGGATTTCCTTGAAAATTCCAAAACGACAAGTTGTTGCTAGCCTCCAAGACGACAATGCTTTCTCAAAGCTGAAAATAATCACAACACGCACCCGGATTAGCTCTTTTTAAGCGCCGAACACAAGAGAGAGAATTCATCAAACATAACTAACTAAAAACTAGAAACAAGACAAAATAAAGGATAAAACTAAAACTAATTACCCTCTAGGTAATAATTTAAGCATGGGAAATGCTCAATTAACTCTATTTTCAATTAACTCTATTTTTCATAGAGTTATCAACCCCCAAACTTAAACCAATTACTCGTCCTCGAGTAATGACGCAAAATCAAACACAATTAAGTAAGAGAGGACAACTGTAAGACTCTACTGCTTGACTAAAAATCTGGTTTCTGCTGCGAATGTGGTCGACCCTCAACCCTCAGAGCTGCTTTTCCATCTCAAACCTTTGTTCAATATCAACATTCATGACTCTCTAGTTCAATTCATCTTAGACCTTTTCCCAGAAATTGATCCTCCCCTAAGTGTGCGTGTAGAAACTGTGATTAGGAACTCTTGAATCCCCTAGGTCCTAATAAACTGAGATCATAGCACCTAGCTTGCGGTTTCATAGGATGGCTCATCAAATCCCTCTCCGCTTTGCAAAGTTACCAATTACTTAGAATTCACCAGAAATTGGGTAGTCTAGGGGGAGGGTTTATTCTCTTTCTTCTCTTTCTCTATTTTTTTTTTTTCAAAAACTTTTCACATAACTCCTATCTTTTGACGCGAATGCCAACATTGGTGATGAAGGCACCCGGTTACTCAACAAGGTTATGCTTCAGAGCTGCCATAGCAAAACTCATGATTTAAACCACCTTTTTACGCAAAAGTACACATGGGGCACATGTTACTCCTGGTTACTCAGCAGCTCAAAACAGAGGAGTGTTTCAACTTTAAATTCTGCCTTTAACTCATTTTTTTATTTTTAACTCCCCCAAACTGAATTCTTTCTACCCAATCCTAGCTCCTCCAAACTGCTTGGCTTCCTAACTGCTGCCTCAAGGGATTCTTTAAACCAGATCTAAAACCTTAAGCCTCCCAAAGTTTAGAATTTCCTAAGTTCTTCTCAAATTACTATCCACAGTTCAAAGTGTTATAAATGGGGAATGAGTCTTTCCTGGAAATTAGTCCACAATAAACATCCCTAATGAGTCATTCATGCCAATAAATCCCAAAATTTTCAAGACGTTCAAACAACTATATCATCATTAAGCATCCTGAGGCTAACCACTAAACCAACAAAACCAGAGAACACTACACTAAAATAATAGAAAAAATTGCAAGTTCTAAACAGTAACAACAAATAGCCAACACAAAAAGAAACAAAAACAAATAAAAATGAAAACACAAAATCCTGAAAATAGAAAACACCCCCCCCAAACTTAGAGGGGGGTAGTGTCCTCACTGCACAAAACACAAAAATAACCCACTATAAACAAGAGATTATATAAATTTTATTTTTTTTTAAATCATAGAGTGTAAGTAAAAGAAAACTCCCTCAAGTGTGCGTCATTCTCTCTACTTCCAATTTAGTGGGTTGCGTAGTGAGCGTCGCCTTGGTGGCGGTTCAGTGGCTGCTTCTTTACCCTTTTTCTTTCCGCAAGACGATGAAGGGGCTGCTACATCGGGGGCTTCAGCAATTGGTGGCTCACCTTGCTTAGCACCACTAGTGGTGCCATTTTCAGCTTCGGGGGCTGAATCCTCGGCGGCATCATCAAAGGCCTGGGAACGCTGGAGCAATTGCTCTGGGAAGTCGGGGAAAGTGGCCATAGGCTTAGAAAAGTTTCGCTGAAAAGATTTTTTTAAGGCCATGTCCCTATCCCGAGAATAAACCCAGAACTGGCGAAGCTGCTGTTGTTGCTGCTGCAGCAGTTCAAACATTTCAAACCGCTGTACCTCAAAGAGACTCATCCTCTTCTCTAGCCACTCCTGACTTTGAGTGGCAGACGCAGATTTGGTGTGACTGGTAGACAGCCTGGATGGTTCATCTTGCTCTTTTTCCTCCTCTCCTTTTTCTGACTTCTCACTCCGCCCTGAAGAGATGTGAGTAATTGCCACCAAATCCATCGCACCAAATCCATCACACTAGTATTCCGTAAACGTGGCTCACTTGCCTCCCACGCAACGTGGGATTGGATGCACAATTCTGAGATGAGAGATGGAAAGTACAGCCCGCCCTTCCCTTTCTCTGCACAAGCTCGAATCTGGTCGATGATCAAACGCCCCACATTGATGGGTTTGCCTACAAGGACGGCATAGAGCAGGATGGCTCGGTTTCTGGATATTGTCTTCCCGTGTGTGGATAACAACAAACGGGAAGCCAAAAATGGTACCATACTTTGGCAGCAGGCTGGAGTTCATGCCTATTGCATGTGTAACTGCCCTTTGCGGATAACAACCACTGAGCCCCTGGGATAGCAATGGTTTTCAAAACTTCCTCGAGCTGCTCCTCTGTTGCATCAGTAATCAATTCTACAAACTCATCGTCTTGGTTTGGTATACCAAGAACACCGTTGATGTAGTTGGAGGTAAATGTGATATCAATCTCCCGTACAAAAACCGTATGTTGTCGTCTTGGTTTGGTATACCAAGAACACCATTGATGTAGTTGGAGGTAAATGTGATATCAATCTCTCGTACAAAAACCGTATGTTGCCCCTGGTTTTGTAGGTTAGCATAAAATTCTTTTACCAGGGGCACAATATGGTCAATTGGGTGGCGGCAGAAAATCTGCCAACCCCTCGAGATTATCACATCATAAATAAATCCCGGCTGGCCTAAGGTAGGGCTATCATGCAGTAAAAAACCTTTTTCTTTTACTAAATTGCGAGCTCGGATGTTTTCTTCGTACCTTTTTTCTGCCGCATTATCAGTGAATTTGCGAATTGCTGAGACTTGCCTGGTCGATGAAGAAGGATCTGCGGCCGCCGCTTTGTCTATGGCTGGATCCTGTCGATTTGAGGAGAAAGGCCGCTTGGCAAAGCTCTTCTTGCCCATGGTGAAGGTGATTTCAGGAGTGGACGTTTTTCTTGGGCTAGGCGGTGGGAGAGATCAGTGGCGGTTCTGGGCAGAGAATGAGGGGGATAAAAAAAAAAAAAACTAGGGCAGGGGAAATGAAGAAGGGGGATTTTCTGAAATGAAGGATCGAATGAGATTTGAATTTGGGCAATTTGAATTTAAGCCCAAAACGCCGTCGTTTTAAATGGCTGACATTTTGCTCTAATAACTGCCAAAACGACGCCGTCCTATTTAAACCCCTTGACTTCTCGTTAAGGGTCGCAATGCCATGCAATGCTACACGATGCTGCAGTAAAATATTGCTCCCATTTTTAGGCCTACTCTATTCGCCTCTCAATTGCTGCAGCAATCCACAGCAACTTGATTCCTGTGAACTACACAGCCAACTGTGATACTTAACTACCCTGCCACTGAATAGTAAAGTCAGTGCTTTGCTTGAAACCTCAAAATCAAAATGAGAAATATGATGAAATAAAAGAAATACACAACTCAAATTAAAAAGAAAGCATCAAGATAAAATGAAAT
>NW_010361268.1:339819-342308 GCF_000414095.1 Morus notabilis | reverse complement strand
TCCAAAGTGGATGATATTATTACTGGCAAAGTATCTTCCTCACCCAAGTAAGCATACTTCAAATGAGTTGGTAAAGGCTTCAATTCCAACACCGGTGGTTCTTCAATTGATGGCCTAGGAGGCTGGAAATTTCTCTCAGATAAATCCAGCGACTCAAATGGTCTTCTTTGACAAATAGCCACTTGATCGGTTTCTCCCAGTAATGCGGGTGAATCATCATCAACTTGCTCAACCTCCAATGTAGCGTTTGTGACAGCCTCTTCCTCTATTTCCTCATAAGCATTCTTATTAAGTTCTTCCATCACAAGAGCATCTAATACACCCATAGCCGAACATTCTTCAACCTCATCTGGAAAGCGCATAGCATTGAGAACATCAAATGTGACCTGCTCATCGTCAACTCGCATAGTAAGTTTACCTTTTTGCACATCAATCAATGTCTTTCCAGTGGCTAGAAATGGTCTACCCAAAATAATGGGTACCTCCTTGTCTGCTTCATAATCCAAGACCACAAAATCCACCGGAAAAATGAATTTATCAACACGCACCAACACATCCTCAATTTTTCCCTCCGGATGAACAAATGATCGATCGGCAAGTTGAAGGGTGACTGTAGTTGGCCTAGCTTCACCAATACCTAGCTGCTTAAAAATAGACATTGGCATTAAATTTATGCTTGCACCCAAATCACACAAGGCTTTACCAAAATAAGTGTTGCCAATCGAGCATGGGATTGTGAAACTCCCTGGGTCCTTTAATTTAGGTGGTAAGGTGCTTTGAGAAATCAGCCCGCACTCTTTTGTAAGTGCCACTGTCTCGAACTCACCCAAACGCCTCCTTTTAGAAAGAATTTCTTTCATAAATTTTACATAATTTGGCATTTGCTCAAGAGCTTCAACTAATGGGATATTGATATGAAGTTATTTCAGCACGTCAAGAAACTTCCCAAACTGCTTGTCCTGTTGTTTCTTCTGAAATCTTTGAGGAAAGGGCGACGGTGGTCTGTTCTGGCACGTTCCTGCGGTTTCTTGCTGCTGTTGCGTTGCTGCAGCAACACTAGTTTCTACCTCATCTTGACTTTGTACAGGGTTCATGTGGCCATCCTGCCTTTCTTCCTTTTGGATTGAAGAGGGCTCTCCATCCAGCTCGTTTTTCCCTTGTGGCTGCTCTAGTGCTTTCCCACTTCTCAATAAAATTGCATTACAGTGATCCTTGCCATCCCGCCTAGGATTTTCTATATTGCTTGGAAGAGTTCCCTGTGGACGATTAGTCAAAGCATTTGCAAGTTGCCCAATTTGAGTTTCCAAGCTTCTCAAGGTTGAATCATAGCTCTGCATCTTAGCCTCGTTATTTGTTATATATTCCTTAAAGAAATTTTCCATGGAATTTGAACTTTCACCGGCTTGAATCCGCATTGGCTGAGCTGGTTGTGCTAAACCCGGCTACTGAGCTGGTCTATTATACTGAGGAGCACCACTAGGACCTGCTCCTTGATTACTCCAAGAGAAATTGGGATGTTGTTTCCATCCTTGGTTGTGTTGATGGTTGTAAGCATTGTTGCGGTTGTAGTTACTCACATAACAAGCTGAAGCGGGATTCAACGGACATTCCTCAAATAGGTGTCCCTCCCCACAATATACACAGGAGATTGCAAGGGCCTGGACAGAATTCACTCCAGTTGAAGTGTTCATAGTTTTTATCATGTTAGTCAAATTTGACACTTGACCCGAAAGAGGAGTGATTGCATCCACTTCAAGAACTCCCAGTGTTTTCCTTGTGGGTAGTCTCTCGGTTGGCCATTGATAATGATTCGTGGCCATCCTCTCCAGAATCTCATTGGCCTCATTGTAAGATTTGGCCAAAAGAGCACCATTAGCTGCGACATCAACCATTACTTTGGTCGGCTCATTGAGACCATTGTAAAAAGTCTCCATTTGAATCCAATAGGGAATACCATGTAATGGACACTTTCTGAGTAGTTCCTTAAACCTTTCCCATGCCGCATAAACTGACTCTCCATCACCTTGATGAAAAGAGGTAATGTCATTTCTCAACTTGGCGTTCTTTGTCGGAGGGAAATACTTCATAAGAAACTTTTCAGCCATATCACTCCACGTTGCAATGGAATCAGCAGGTAAGCTATTAAACCAAGCTCTAGCACGATCCCTCAAAGAGAAAGGGAAAAGTGTTAGCCTTAAAGTTTCTGGAGGAACTCCCGGTAGCTTGAATATATCGCTAACTTCCATGAATAACCTCAAATGTTGATGAGGATCATCTGTCGCCATACCGCTGAATTGTCCCACGGTCTGTAGCATTTGAAACATGACCGGTTTAAGTTCAAAGTGTGGGGCCTAGATGTTTGGCCGAACAATCACAGGATTTAGTCCATCAAGAACTAGGACTGCAAAATCTCTGATTGCTCGATCACGGTCATCAACCACAAACGGTCTTGGGGCTGGTTCAAGAGCATTAAGCTGCTGCCCCTGATT
>NW_010361268.1:311834-339788 GCF_000414095.1 Morus notabilis | reverse complement strand
GTCAACAAGTAGTAAAATGATGAATAACCAAGTATCGTCCCACAGGGATTGTGTGTTTTTGAAATCAAGTTGCTAAGTTAATTCTATTCAAGTTTTTAAGAAGAAAACTAAAGTTGATTTTAAGATGTTAAAAACTAATGATAATCTGACTGTAAGAGAATGAACAACAAAGATAAAACTAATTAATAACAAAATGTGCAACTAAAATTGGCCAAAATCACTATGCGTGGCTCACAATTGCGAAACTGTCTCCTATCAATGCTGCGTGATGCTGCAGCAACGGACAGCAACGACTACTTCCTGTTAACTAGATTTACTAAGCCAGGGATTTTCCAATCCTCTGTCTACTGATCTTAAAGCTAAATCCCACAAATCCTTTTGCAAATCTTCAACTAAATCTTCCCAGATCTAATCAAGCTGTACTCCCCTCTTATGATTTCCCAATCATAGTTAAGGCACAAATTCAGCTCACTTGAATAAACAAAGAAATAATCATCAAATCCATTCAACATCAACTAGCAACTTAATATTTAACAAATCAACAACCTCAGCCAACAAATCATAATCTCATAGAGATATATATATATATATATATATATGGATTTGAGTTCAGATTTATAAAGGAACGTAAATATTCTTTAACAAAGTAAAATAGAGTAATGAGAGTAAGAAAAACTAAGGTGATGAGGAGAAAATCTTAATCTCCCTTTTCCAAGGTTTCTTCTAGCTCTTCCTGCATCAACAATGGACCTTCCTTTATGTTCAACACCCTGTGACGTTTCCTTCTTCTTCTTTCCAGTACTGGAGCTGGTACTTGATCAGAGAAATGGAGGTGGTTTCCTTTTCCAAATTCAGCCGCCTCTGCGTTACAAAATATGACCAAGGACACCTTCTTCTCTTTCAGCTGCAGGTACTTATTGTACCCTAATTACACGTGGCAGCCCCTGAGGAAGCCTCCAATCAGCAGCTAAATCAGCACCCTTCACGGTAAAATCAGCCCATTCTTCCAGCTCAGGTACAACTGTCAGCAACATGCACGTCTGGCCCAGCTCGCCTTGCTGCAGCAATGCACAACAATGCTAACTAGGATTTCCTTGAAAATTCCAAAATGACAAGTTGTTGCTAGCCTCCAAGATGACAATGCTTTCTCAAAGCTGAAAATAATCACAACACGCACCCGGATTAGCTCTTTTTAAGCGCCGAACATAAGAGAGAGAATTCATCAAACATAACTAACTAAAAACTAGAAACAAGACAAAATAAAGGATAAAACTAAAACTAATTACCCTCTAGGTAATAATTTAAGCCTGGGAAATGCTCAATTAACTCTATTTTCATAGAGTTATCACAGACCTAATCCTTACATTTTTCTAGGCATGCAGAAAAAAATGTTGCCAAAAAATTGCAAAAAAAATAAAACGCTTTAAAAAAGCGCCCGACACGCATAGTGGGGCGACTAGGGGCCAGCTCAAGGGCCGGGATGGGTCAAAATTTTATATTTTTATTTATGTTTTGCATTTTAAAATTAATATATGATTTTTGGACTTAATGCAACAAGTGGCACCATTTTTTGATGAATATTATATTTTTTTATGATTTTCCTTATTTTTCATCTTTAAAAAATATAATAAAATAATAACGACGTAAAAAAATAATCAAATTTTACAGACACGATCCTTACATTTTTCTAGCCATGCAAGATAAAAATAACTCAAAAGATGAAAAAAAAGTAAAACGCTATCAAAAAGCCCCTAGCCCGAGTAGTGGGGCCCCATGGGCCAGCTCAGGGGTCGCGATCGATAAAAAATTTACATTTTTATTTATATTGTACATTCAAAAATTAATATATGATTTTTAGGACTTATTGCAACAAGTGGCACTATTTTTTGATGAATATTCTATTTTTTTATCATTTTCTTTATTTTTCATCCTTAAAAAATATAATAAAATAAAAACAACGTCAAAAGGTAATGAAATTTTACCGACACGATCCTTACATTTTTCTGGGCATATGAGAAAAAATTGGCCCTAAAAAATGATAAAAAAGTAAAAGTTGTCAAAAAGCCCCCAGCCCACGTAGTTGGGTGCCTAGGGGCAGCTCAGGGGCTAAGATGGGTCAAAAATTTATATTTTTATTTATGTTTTACATTCTAAAATTAATATATGTTTTTATAGTAATTAATGCAACAAGCAGCACCATTATTTGATGAATATTCTATTTTTTTATGTTTTTCTTTATTTTCCTCTTTTAAAAATATAATAAAATAAAAATGAAGTCAAGAAATAATGAAATTTCACCGACACGATCTTTACATTTTTCTAGACGTGCCAGAAAAAAATGACTTTAAAAAAGTAACGCGTTGTCAAAAAGCGCCCTCCCGAGCAGTTGGCCCGCCCGGGGGCCAGCTTAAGGGCCGAGATGGGTCAAAACTTTTTATTTTTATTTATGTTTTGCATTCTAAAATTAATATATGATTTTTTGGAATTAATGCAACAAGCGGCACTATTTTTTTATGAATATTCTATTTTTTATGATTTTTTTTCCTATTTAAAAAAATATAATAAAATAAAAACTTCATCAAAAAAATAATGAAATTTTGCAGGCACTCTCCTTACATTTTTGTAGGCGTGAGAGAAAAAAATGGCCTAAAAAAATGTGAAAAAAAAAGTGAAACGCTGTCAAAAAGGCTCCAACCCGCGTAGTGGGGAGCCTTGGAGCGAGCTCAGGGGCCGGGATTGGTCAAAAATTTATATTTTTATTTATGTTTTGCATTCCAAAATCAATATATCATTTGTAAGAATTAATGCAACAACCGGCACCATTTTTTTTAATGATTTTCTAAATTTTTCCGCTTTAATAGAATAAAAATGACGTCAAAAAATAAAGAAAGTTTGCAGACACGATCCTTATATTTTTCCAGCTGTGCCAAAAAAAATGGCGTCAAAAAATGACGAAAAAAAGTAGAACCCTGTCAAAAAGCCCCCGGCTCGCATAGTGGGGCGCCCAGGGGCCAGCTCAGGGGCCGGGATAGGTCAAAAATTTATATTTTTATTTATGATTTGCAGTCTAATATTAATATATTATTTTTAGAAATTAATGCAACAAGCGGCACCATTTTTTGATGCATCTTCTATTTTTTATGATTATTTATTTTTCATCTTTAAAAAATATAATAAAATAAAAACGACACCAAAAAATATTGAACTTTTGCAAACACGACCCGTACATTTTTCTAGGCATGCCAGAAAAAATGTTCCCAAAAAATGGCAAAAAAAGTAAAATGCTTTAGAAAGCAACCAGCACACGTATTGGGGTGACCAGGGGCCAGCTTAGGGCCAGAATGGGTAAAAAATTTACATTTTTATTTATGTTTTACATTTTAAAATTAATATATGATTTGTAGGACTTAATGCAAAAAGTGGCACCATTTTTTGATAAATATTCTATTTTTTATGATTTTCTTTATTTTTATCTTTAGAAACGATAATAAAATAAAAACGATGTCAAAAAATAATGAAATCTAACAGACATGATCCTTATATTTTTATAGGCATGCCAGGTAAAATTTCCTCAAAAGATGAAAAAAAAAGTAAAACATTCTCAAAAAGCCCCCAGCCCGAGTAGTAGGGCACCCAAGGGCCAGCTCAGGGGTCACGATCGGTCAACAATTTAGATTTTTATTTATGTTTTAAATTCTAAAATTAATATATGATTTTTAGGAATTAATATAACAAGCGACACCATTTTTTGATCAATATTCTATTTTTTATGATTTTCTTTATTTTCCGTCTTTAAAAAATGTAATAAAAAAATGACGTAAAAAAATAATGACATTTTTCAAAAATGATCCTTGCATTTTTCGGGTTATGCCAGAAAAAAAATGGGCACAAAAAAAGTAAATACTGTCAAAAGGCCCCCGGCTCGAGTAGTGGGGCACCCAGGGCAAGTTTAGAGGCCGGGATAGGTCAAAACTTTAAATTTTTATTTATTTTTTTACATTCTAAAATTAATATATGATTTTTAGGAATTAATGCAACAAGCGGCACCATTGTTTGATAAATATTCTATTTTTTATGATTTTCTTTATTTATCATCTTCAAAAAATACAATAAACTACAAACGACGTAAAAAAATAATGTAATTTTACAGACACGATACTTTCATTTTTCTAGGCATAACAGAAAAAATGGCCTAAAAAAATGAGAAAGAAAAGTAAAACGTTGCCAAAAGGCCCTCAACTCGCATAGCCTCCCAGGGGCCAGCTCAAGGGCCAGGATGGGTAAAAAATTTACATTTTTATTTATGTTTTACATTCTAAAATTAATATATGATTTATAGGAATTAATGTTACAAGCGGCACTATTTTTTTGATGAATATTCTATTTTTTATGATTTCCTTTATTTTTCATTTTTAAAATATGTAATAAAATAAAAAAGATGTCAAAAAATAAGGTAATTTTACAGACACAATCCTTACATTTTTCTAGTCATGTCAGAAAAAAATGTCCTCAAAAAATGATAAAAAAGTAAAACATTGTCAAAAAGTCCCCGGTCCGTGTAGTGGGGCGCCCATGGGACAATTCAGGGGCCGAGATAGGTGAAAATTTTACATTTTTATTTAAGTTTTGCATTCTAAAATTAATATATGATTTTTAGGAATTAATACAACAAGCGGCACCATTTTTTGATGAATGTTCTATTTTTTATGATTTTCTTTATTTTTCATCTTTAAAAAATATAATCAAATAAAAATGACATCAAAAAGTAATGCAATGTTGCAGACATGATCCTTACATTTTTCAAAGCATGCCATTAAAAAATGGCCTCAAAAAATTTCAAAAAAAAGTAAAACGCTGTCAAAAAGCCCCCGACCTGCGTGGTAGGGCGCCTAGGGGCTAGCTCAAAGGCCGGGATGGCTAAAAAATTTACATTTTTATTTACGTTTTGCATTCCCAAATTAATATATGATTTTTAGGAATTAGTACAACAAGCGGCTCCATTTTTTTATGAATGTTCTATTTTTTATGATTTTCTTTATTTTTCAACTTTAAAAAACTTAATCAAATAAGAACAACGTCAAAAACTAATGCAATGTTGCAGACATGGTCCTTACATCTTTCAAAGCATGCTATAAAAAAATCACCTCAAAAAATTTCAAAAAAAAGTAAAACACTATCAAAAAGCCCCCGGCCTACGTAGTGGGGCGCCCAAAGGCCAGCTCAGGGGCCGGAATTGGTAAAAAATTTATATTTTTATTTATGTCTTGCATTCTAAAATTAACATATGATTTTCAGAAATTAATGGAACAAGCGGCACCATTTTTTGATGAATATTCTATTTTTTATTATTTTCTTTATTTTTTGTCTTTAAAAAATATAAGAAAATAAAACGACGTCAAAAAATAATGAAATTTTGCAGGCATGATCCTTACATTTTGCAAGGCATGCCAGAAAAAAATGGGCTAAAAAAAAGACAAAAAATGTAAAACGCTGTCAAAAAGCCCACGACCCGCGTAGTAAAGCGCTAAGGGGCCAGCTCAAGGGCCGGGATGGGTTAAAATTTTCTATTTTTATTTATGTTTTACATTCTAAAATTAATATATGATTTTTAGGAATTAATACAACAAGCAGCACTATTTTTTAATGAATATTCTATTTCTTATGATTTTCTTTATTTTTCATCTTTAAAAAATATAATAAAATAGAAATGACGTCAAAAAATAATGAACTTTTACAGACACGATACTATCATATTTCTAGGCATGCCAAAAAAATGGCCTAAAAAGGACGAAAAAAGTAAAACGTTGCCAAAAAGCCCCTGACCCGCGTAGTAGGGCGCCCAGGGGCTAGCTCAAAGGCCGAGATGGCTAACAAATTTATATTTTTATTTATGTTTTGAATTCTAAAATTAATATATGATTTTTAGGAATTAGTACAACAAGCGGCTCCATTTTTTGATGAATGTTCTATTTTTTATGATTTTCTTTATTTTTAAAATTTAAAAAACATAATCAAATAAAAATGACGTCAAAAACTAATGCAATGTTGCAGACATGATCCTTACATCTTTCAAAGCATACTATAAAAGAATCGCCTCAAAAAATTTCAAAAAAAAAGTAAAACGCAGTCAAAAAGCCCCCGGCCCGCCTAGAGGGGCGCCCTGAGGCAAGCTCAGGGGCCGGGATGGGGTAAAAATTTATATTTTTATGTATGTTTTGCATTCTAAATTTAATATATGATTTTTAGGAATTAATGAAACAGGCGGCACCCTTTTCTGATGAATATTCTATTTTTTATGATTTTTTTTTATTTTTCGTCTTTAAAAAATATAATCAATTAAAAACGACGTCAAAAAGTAATGCAATATTGCAGACATGATCTTTACATTTTTCAAAGCATGCCATAAAAAATGGCCTCAAAATATTTAAAAAAAAAAAGTAAAACGCTGTCAAAAAGTCCCAGGTCCGCGTAACGGAGCGCCCAGGGGAAAGCTCAGGGGCCGGGATGGGTCAAAACTTTGCATTTTTATTTAAGTTTTATATTCTAAAATTAATATATAATTTTTAGGAATTAATAGAACAAGCGGCACCATTTTTTGATGAATATCATATTTTTTATGATTTTCTTTATTTTTCGTCTTTAAAAAGTATAATAAAACAAAAATGACGTCAAAAAATAAGAAACTTTTGCAGACATGATACTGTCATGTTTCTAGGCATGCCAAAGCAAATGGCTTCAAAAAATGATGAAAAAAGTAAAACGCTGCCAAAAAGCCCCTGACCCACGTAGTATGGCGCCTAGGAGCCAGCTCAAAGGCCATGATGGCTCAAAAATTTATATTTTTATTTATGTTTTGCATTCTAAAATTAATATATGATTTTTAGGAACTAATACAACAAGCGGCACACTTTTTTGATGAAAGATCTATTTTTCTTTATTTTCTTTATTTTTCATCTTTAAAATATATAATCAAATAAAAAGGACGTCAAAAAGTAAAGCAATGTTGCAGACATGATCCTTATATTTTTCAAAGCATACCATAAAAAAATGGCCTCATAAAATTTCAAAAAAAAGTAAAACGCAGTCAAAAAGCCCCCGGTCCACGTAGTGGGGCGCCCAGGGGCAAGCTCAGGGGTCGGGATGGGTAAAAAATTTACATTTTTATTTATGTTTTACTTTCTAAAATTAATATATGATTTTTAGGAGTTAATGCAACAAGCGGCACCATTTTTTGATGAATGTTATATTTTTTTTATTTTCTTTATTTTTCACCTTTAAAAAATATAATCAAATAAAAACGAAGTCAAAAAGTAATGCAATGTTGTAGACATGATCCTTATATTTTTTAAAGCATGCCATAAAAAAATGGCCTCATAACATTTCAAAAAAAAGTAAAACGCTGTCAAAAAGCCCCCGGCCCGCATAGTGGGGCGCCCAGGGGCAAGCTCAGGGGCCGGGATGGGTCAAAAATTTACATTTTTATTTATGTTTTACTTTGTAAAATTAATATATGATTTTTAGGAATTAATAAAACAAGCGGCACCCTTTTTTTGATGAATATTCTATTTATTATGATTTTCCTTATTATTCGTATTTAAAAAATATAATAAAATAAAAAAGACGTCAAAAAATAATGAATCATTGCTGACACGATCCTCAGGTTTTGCAAGGCATGCCAGAAAAAAATAGCCTCAAAAAATGACAAAAAAGTCAAACAGTGTCAAAAAGCCCCCGACCTACGTAGTGGGGCGCCCAAAGGCCAGCTCAGGAGCCGGGATTGGTAAAAAATTTATATTTTTATTTATGTCTTGCATTCTAAAATTAATATATGATTTTCAGGAATTAATGCAACAAACGACACCATTTTTTGATGAATATTCTATTTTTATTATTTTCTTTATTTTTTGTATTTAAAAAATATAAGAAAATAAAAACGACGTCAAAAAATAATGAAATTTTGCAGGCATGATCCTTAGATTTGCAAGGCATGCCAGAAAAAAAATGGGCTAAAAAAATGGCAAAAAAAATTAAACGCTATCAAAAAGCCTCCGACCCGCGTAGTAGAGCACCCAGGGGCCAGCTCAAGGGCTAGGATGGGTTAAAAATTTACATTTTTATTTATGTTTTACATTCTAAAATTAATATATGATTTTTAAGAAGTAATACAACATGCGGCACCATTTTTTCATGAATATTATTTTTTTTATGATTTCCTTTATTTTTCATCTTTAAAAAATATAATAAAAGAAAAAAGACGTCAAAAAATAATGAACTTTTACACACATGATACTTTCATGTTTCTAGGCATGCCAAAAAAAATGTCCTCAAAAAATGATGAAAAAAGTAAAACGTTGCCAAAAAGTCCATGACCCACGTAGTAGGGCGCCCATGGGTCAGCTCAAAGGCCAGGATGGCTCAAAAAATTATATTTTTATTTATGTTTTGCATTCTAAAATTAATATATGATTTTTAGGAATTAATACAACAAGCGGCACCATTTTTTGATGAATGTTCTATTTTTTCTTTATTTTCTTTATTTTCTTTATTTTTCATCTTTAAAACATATAATCAAATAAAAATGAAGTCAAAAAGTAATGCAATGTTGTAGCCATGATCCTTATATTTTTCAAAGCATGCCATAAAAAAATAGCCACAAAAAATTTCAAAAAAAAGTAAAACGCTGTCAAAAAGTCCCCAGCCCGCGTAGTGGGGCGCCCAGGGGAAAGCTCAGGTGCCGGGATGGGTAAAAAATTATATTTTTATTTATGCTTTGTATTCTAAAATTAATATATGATTTTTTGAAATTATTGCAAGAAGCGGCACCCTTTTTTATGAATATTCTATTTTTTATGATTTTTCTTATTTTTCCTATTTAACAAAAATAAAAAAAATAAAAATGGCGTCAAAAAATAATGAAATTTTGTAGACATGATCCTCACATTTGGCAAGGCATGCCAGAAAAAAACAGCCTCAAAAAATGACAAAAAAGTAAAACAGTGTGAAAAAGCCCGGGTCTACGTAGTGCGGCGCCCAGGGGCTAGCTCAGGGGCCGGAATTGGTCAAAAATTTATATTATGTCTTGTAGTATAAAATGAATATATGATTTTTAGGAATTAATGCAACAAGCGACACCATTTTTTGATGAATATTCTATTTTTTTTATTTTTTATCTTTAAAAAATATAAGAAAATAAAAACGACGTCAAAAATAATGAAATTTTGCAGGCACGATCCTTACATTTTGCAAGGTATGCCAGAAAAAAATGGGCTAAAAAAAAGAAAAAAAATGTAAAACGTTGTCAAAAAGCCCACGACCCGCGTAGCAGAGCACCAAGGGGCCAGCTCAAAGGCCGAGGATGGGTTAAAAATTTACATTTTTATTTATCTTTTATATTCTAAAATTAATATATGATTTTTAGGTATTAATGCAACAAGCGGCACCATTTTTTGATGAATATTCTATTTTTTATGATTTTCTTTATTTTTCGTCTTTAAAAAATATAATAAAACAAAAACTACATCAAAAAATAGTGAAATTTTGTAGAAACAATACTTTTATTTTTCTAGGCATGCCCTCAAAAAATAACTAAAAAGCCCCCGACCCGCGTAGTAGGGCACCCAGGGGCTAGCTAAAAGGCCGGGATGGGTCAAAAATTTACATTTTTATTTATGTTTCGCAGTCTGAAATTAATATATGATTTTTAGGAATTAATACAACAAGCGGCACCATTTTTTTTATGAATATTATATTTTTTATGAATTTCATTATTTTTCGTCTCTAAAAAATATAATAAAATAAAGACGACGTCAAAAAAGGGAAATTTTGCAGAGACGATCCTTATATTTTTCTAGGCATGCCAGAAAAAAATGGCCTCAAAAAATGACAAAAAAGTGAAACGTTGTCAAAAAGTCCCCTGTCCGCGTAGTGGGGCGCCTAGGGGGACACTTCAGGGGCCGCGATGGGTCAGAAATTTATATTTTTATTTATATTTTGTATTCTAAAACTAATATATGTTTTCTTTATTTTTATGAGTAATCTAATTTTTATTGTTTTCTTTATTTTTCGTATTTAAAAATATAATAAAATAAAAACGACGTCAAAAAGTAATGAAATTTTGTAGACACGATCCTTACATTTTTCAAGGCCTGCCAAAAAAATGGCCTAAAAAAATTACATAAAAAAGTAAAACGCTGTCAAAAAGGCCCCGGCCCACGTGGTGGGGCGCATAGAGGCAAGCTCATGGGTTGGGATGGGTTGAAAATTTACATTTTTATTTATGTTTTGTATTCTAAAATTAATAGATGATTTTTAAGAATTAATACAACAAGCAGCACTATTTTTTTATGAATATTCTACTTTTTATGATTTTATTTATTTTTCATATTTAAAAAATATAATAAAATAAATACGACGTCAAAAAATAAGGAAATTTTGCAGAGATGATCCTTATATTCTTTTAGGCATGCCAGAAAAAAATGGCCTCATAAAATGATAAAAAAAGTCAAACGTTGTCAAAAAGTCCCCGATCCGAGGAGTGGGGCGCCTAGGGGATAGTTCAGGGGCCGCAATGGGTCAGAAATCTATATATTTACATATGTTTTGAATTCTAAAATTAATATATGATTTTTAGGAATTAGTACGAGAAGCAACACCATTTTTTGATGAGTATACTATTTTTTATGATTTTCTTTATTTTTAATCTTTAAAAAATATAATGAAATAAAAATGACGTCAAAAAGTAATGAAATTTTGCAGACACCAACCTTAAATCTTTCAAGGCATGCCAGGAAAAAATGGCCTCAAAAAATTTCAAAAAAAATAAAACGTTGTCAAAAAGCCCCTGCCCGCTTGGTGGGGCGCGCAGGGACAACCTCAGGGGCGAGGATGGGTTAAAAATTTACATTTTTATTTATCTTTTATATTCTAAAATTAATATATGATTTTTAGGTATTAATGCAACAAGCGGCACCATTTTTTGATGAATATTCTATTTTTTATGATTTTCTTTATTTTTTGTCTTTAAAAAATATAATAAAACAAAAACTACATCAAAAAATAGTGAAATTTTGTAGAAACAATACTTTTATTTTTCTAGGCATGCCCTCAAAAAATAACTAAAAAGCCCCCGACCCGCGTAGTAGGGCACCCAGGAGCTAGCTAAAGGGCCGGGATGGGTAAAAAATTTACATTTTTGTTTATGTTTCGCAGTCTGAAATTAATATATGATTTTTAGGAATTAATAGAACAAGCGGCACCATTTTTTTGATGAATATTATATTTGTTATGAATTTCATTATTTTTCGTCTTGAAAAAATATAATAAAATAAAGACGACGTCAAAAAAGGGAAACTTTACAGAGACGATCCTTATATTTTTCTAGGCATGCCAGAAAAAAATGGCCTCAAAAAATGACAAAAAAGTGAAACGTTGTCAAAAACTCCCCTGTCCGCGTAGTGGGGCGCCTAGGGGACAGTTCAGGGGCTGCGATGGGTCAGAAATTTATATTTTTATTTATATTTTGTATTCTAAAACTAATATATGTTTTCTTTATTTTTATGAGTAATCTAATTTTTATTGTTTTCTTTATTTTTTGTATTTAAAAATATAATAAAATAAAAACGACGTCAAAAAGTAATGAAATTTTGTAGACACGATCCTTACATTTTTCAAGGCCTGCCAAAAAAATGGCCTAAAAAAATTACATAAAAAAGTGAAACGCTGTCAAAAAGTCCCCGGCCCGCGTGGTGAGGCGCATAGGGGCAAGCTCACGGGTTGGGATGGGTTGAAAATTTACATTTTTATTTATGGTTTGCATTCAAAAATTAATACATGATTTTTAGGAATTAATGCAACAAGCGGTAACATTTTTTGATGAATATTCTATTTTTTATGATTTTTTTATTTTTCGTATTTAAAAAATATAATAAAATAAAAACGACTTCAAAATATAATGAAATTTTGCAAAAACGATCCTCACGTTTTGCAATGCATGCCATAAAAAAATAGCCTCAAAAAATAACAAAAAAGTAAAACATTGTCAAAAACCCCCGGCCTACGTAGTGGGGCGCTCAGAGGCCAGCTCAGCGGCCGGGATTGGTTAAAAATTTATATTTTTATTTATGTCTTGCATTCTAAGATTAATGTATGATTTTCAGGAATTAATACAACAAGTGGGACCATTTCTCGATGAATATTCTATTTTTTTATTATTTTCTTTATTTTTTGTCTTTAAAAAATATAATAAAATAAATACGACGTCAGAAAATAATGAAAGTTTGTAAAGATGATCCATATATTTTTCTAGGCATGCCAGAAAAAAATGGCCTAAAAAATTCACGAGAAAGTGAAACCTTCTCAAAAAGTCCCTGGTCCGCGTAGTGGGGCGCCTAGGGGACAGTTTAGGGATCACGATGAGTCAGAAATTTATATTTTTACTTATGTTTTGAATGCTAAAATTAATATATGGTTTTTAGGAATTAGTACGAGAAGCAACACCATTTTTTGATAAGTATACTATTTTTTATGATTTTCTTTATTTTTCGTCTTTAAAAAATATAATGAAATAAAAATGACGTCAAAAAGTAATGAAATTTTGCAGACACGATCCTTAGATTTTTCAAGGCTTGCTAGCAAAAAATGGCCTCAAAATATTTCAAAAAAAAGGAAACGTTGTCAAAAAGCCCCCAGCCCGCGTGGTGGGGCGCGCAGGGGCATGCTCAGGGGCGAGGATGGGTAAAAAATTTACATTTTTTATTTATGTTTCCATTCTAAAATTAATATATGATTTTTAGGTATTAATGCAATAAGCGGCACCATCTGTTTTATGAATATTCTATTTTTTATGATTTTATTTATTGTTCGTCATTAAAAAATATAATAAAACAAAAACGCGTCAAAAAATAGTGAAATTTTTTAGACATGATACTTTTATTTTTCTACGCATGCCAGAAAAAATAGCCTCAAAAATGACAAAAAAAAGTGAAACGCCGCCGAAAAGCCCCCGAACCGCATAGCAGGGCACCCAGGGGCTAGCTAAAGGGTCAGGATGGGTCAAACATTAACATTTTTATTTATGTTTTGTATTTTGAAATTAATATATGATTTTTAGGAATTAATGCAACAAGCGGCACCATTTTTTAATGAATATTCTATTTTTTTATGATTTTCTTTATTTTTCGTCTTTAAAAAATATAATAAAATAAAGACGACCTCAAAAAAAAGGAAATTTTGCAAAGACGATCCTTATATTTTTCTAGGCGTGCCAGAAAAAATGGCCTCAAAAAATGACAAAAAAGTGAAACGTTGTCAAAAAGTCCCCTGTCCGCGTAGTGAGGCGCCTCGGGGACAGTTCAGGGGCCGCGATGGGTTAGAAATTTATATTTTTATTTATGTTTTGAATTCTAAAATTAATATATATATTTTTAGGAATTAATGCAATAAGTAACACCATTTTTTATGAGTATTCTAATTTTTATGATTTTCTTTATTTTTCGTATTTAAAAAATATAATAAAATAAAAACAACGTCAAAAAGTAATGAAATTTTACAAACACGATCCTTACATTTTTCAAGGCATGCCAAAAAAATGGCCTCAAAAAATTGTAAGAAAAAGTGAAACTCTATCAAAAAGCCCCCGCCCTGCGTAGTGGGGCGCACAGGGGCAAGCTCACGGGCAGGGATAGGTCTAAAATTTACATTTTTATTTATGTTTTACATTCTAAAATTAATACATAATTTTTAGGAATTAATCCAACAAACGGCACCATTTTTGGATGAATATTCTATTTTTTATGATTTTCTTTATTTTTCATCTTTAAAAAATATAATAAAATCAAAATGATGACAAAAAATAATGAACTTTTGCAGACACGATACTTTCATGTTTCTAGGCATGCCAGAAAAAATGGCCTTAAAGAATGACGAAAAAAGTAAAACTCTGCCAAAAAGCCCCTGACCCGCGTAGGAGGGTGCCCAGGGGCCAGCTCAAAGGCCGTGATGGCTCAAAAATTTACATTTTAATTTATGTTTTGCATTCTAAAATTAATATATGATTTTTAGAAATTAATAAAACAAGCGGCACCATTTTTTGATGAAAGTTCTATTTTTTTATGATTTTCTTTATTTTTCATCTTTAAAAAATACAATCAAATAAAAATGACGTCAAAAAGTAATGCAATGTTGCAAACATGATCATTACGTTTTGCAAGGCATGCCAGAAAAAAATAGCCAAAAAAAAAAAAAAAACGCAAGAAAAGTAAAACAGTGTCAAAAAGCCTTCAGCCTACGTAGTGCGGCGCCCACGGGCCAGCTCAGGGGCCGGGATTGGTCACAAATTATTTTTTTATTTAAGTCTTACATTATAAAATTAACATATGATTTTTAGAAATTAATGCAACAAGCGGCACCATTTTTTGATGAATATTATATTTTTTATTATTTTCTTTATTTTTTCTCTTTAAAAAATATAATAAAATTAAAACGACGTAAAAAAATAATGAAATTTTGTAACCATGATCCGTACATTTTGCAAGGCATGCCAGAAAAAAATGGGCTCAAAAAATGACAAAAAAAGTAAAACGCTGTCAAAAATCCTCCGACTCGCGTAGTAGAGCGCCCAAGGGCTAGCTCAAGCACCGGGATAGGTTAAAAATTTACATTTTTATTTATGTTTTGAATTCTTAAATTAATATTTGATTTTTATGAATTAATGCAAGAAGCAACACCATTTTTTTATGAGTATTCTAATTGTTATGATTTTCTTTATTTTTCGTATTTAAAAAATATAATAAAATAAAAACGATGTCAAAAAGTAATGAAATTTTACAGATACGATCCTTACATTTTTCAAGGCATGCCAAAAAAATGGCCTTAAAAATTGTAAAAAAAAGTGAAACGCTGTCAAAAAGCCCCCAACCCGCGTGGTGGGGCGCACAAGGGCAAGCTCATGGGCTGGGATGGGTCCAAAATTTACATTTTTATTTATGTTTTGTATTCTAAAATTAATACATGATTTTTTAGAATTAATGCAACAAGCGACACCATTTTTTGATGAATATTCTATTTTTTATGATTTTCTTTATTTTTCATCTTTAAAAAATATAATAAAATAAAAATGATGTTAAAAAATAATGAACTTTTGCAGACACGATACTTTCATGTTTCTAGGCATGTGAGAAAAAATGGCCTCAAAAAATGACGAAAAAAGTAAAACGCTGCCAAAAAGCCCCTGACCCGCGTAGTAGGGTGCCCAGGGGCCAGCTCAAAGGCCGGGATGGCTCAAAAATTTACATTTTGAGTTATGTTTTGCATTCTAAAATTAATATATGATTTTTAGGAATAAATGCAACAAGAGGCACCATTTTTTGATGAATATTCTATTTTTTATGATTTTTGTTACTTTTCATATTTAAAACATATAATAAAATAAAAATGACGTCAGAAAGTAATGAAATTTTACAAACACGATCCTTACATTTTCCAAGGCATGCCAAAGAAAATGGCTAGAAAAAATTTTTAAAAAAAGTAAAACGTTGTCAAAAAGTCCTCAATCCGCATAGAGGGGCGCCCAGGGGACCGTTCAGGGGTCGTGATGGGTCAGAAATTTATATTTTTATTATGTTTGACATTCTAAAATTAATATATAGTTTTTAGGAATTAATGCAATAAGCGGAACCATTTTTTGATGAATAATTTTTTGTCTTTAAAAAAATATAATAAAATAAAAACGATGTAAAAAAAAACAAAAATTTACGGACACGATCTTTACATTTTTCTAGGCATGTTAGAAAAAAATGGCCATAAAAAATGACCAAAAAAAGTAAAACGCTGTCAAAAACCACCCGACCCACGTAGTGGGGTGCCCAGGGGCCAACTCATGGGCCGAAATGGGTAAAAAATTTACATTTTTATTTATGTTTTGTATTTTAAAATTAATATATGATTTTTATGAATTAATACAACAAGCGGCGTCACTTTTTGATGAATATTCTATTTTTTATGATTTTCTTTATTTTTCATCTTTAAAAATATAATAAAATTAAAATGATGTCAAAAAGTAAAGAAATTTTTCAGACATGATCCTTACATTTTTCAAGGCATGCGAGAAAAAAATAGCCTAAAAAAATGGCAAAAAAAAGTAAAACCCTGTCAAAAGCCCCCGGCCCACGTAGTAGGGCGTCCAGGGCCAGCTCAGAGGTCGGGATGGGTCAAAAATTTACATTTTTATTTATCTTTTGCATTCTAAAATTAACATATGATTTTTAAGAATTAATGCAACAAGTGATACTCTTTTTTGATGAATAGTATATATTTTTATTATTTTTATTATTATTTTTAAATATAATAAAATAAAAATGACGTCAAAAAATAATGAAATTTTACACACATGATCCTTACAATTTTCTATGTATGCTAGAAAAAAATGAGCTCAAAAAATGACAAAAAAGTAGAATGCTGTCAAAAAGCCCCTGGCCTGCACAGTGAGGTGCCTAGAGGCCAGCTCAGGGGCTGGGATAGGTAAAAAATTTACATTTTTATTTATGTTTTGCGTTCTAAAATAAATATATAATATTTAAAAATTAATGCAACAAGCGGCACTATTTTTTTGATGAATACTATATTTTTTATGATTTTCTTTATTTCTCGTCTTTAAAAAATATAATAAAATGAAAACGACGTCAAAAAATAATGAAATTTTCCAGACACGATCCTTATATTTTTCTAGGCATGCCAGAAAAAATAGCCTTGAAAAATGATAAAATAAAGTAAAACACAGTCAAAAAGCCCTCGGCCCAAGTACTTGGTCGCCTAGGGGCCAACCTAGGGGCCATGAGGGGTCAAAAATTTACATTTTTATTTATGTTTTGCATTTTAAAATTAGTATATGATTTTTAGGAATTAGTGCAACAAGCGGCACCATTTTTTGATGAATATTGTATTTTTTATGATTTTCTTTATTTTTCGTATTTAAAAAATATAATAAAATAAAAACGACGTCAAAAAATAATGAAATTTTACAGACACGATCCTTACAATCTTCTAGGCATGCCAAAAAAAAGTGGGGTGCCCAGGGGCAGGTTAGGGGCCGGGATGGGTAAAAAATTTACATTTTTATTTATGTTTTGCATTCTAAAATTAATATATGATTTTTAAGAATTAATGCAACAAGCGGCACCATTTTTCAATGAATATTTTATTTTTTATGATTTTCTTTATTTTTCATCTTTAAAAAATATAATAAAATAAAAATGACTTTAGAAAATAATGAAATTTTGTAGAAACGATGCTTACATTTTTCTAGGCATGCCAGAAAAAATGGCCTTAAAAATGGCAAAAATAAGTAAAATGCTATCAAAAAGCCTTCAACCCACGTAGTGGGGCGCCCAGTGGCCAACTTATGGGCCGGGATGGGTCAAAAATTTATATTTTTATTTATATTTTGCATTCTAAAATTAATATATGATTTTTAGGAATTAATACAAAAGGCGGCACCAGTTTTTTGATGAATATTATATTTTTTTATGATTTTCTTTATTTTTCCGCTTTAAAAAATATAATAAAATAAAAATGACGTAAAAAAATAATGACATTTTTCAGACATGATCCTTACATTTTTCTAGATATGCTAGAAAAAAAACGGCCTCAAAAAATGACCAGAAAAAAGTAAAACGTTGTCAAAAAATCTCCGGCTCGTGTAGTGGGGCTCCCAGGGGCCAGCTCAGGGGCTGAGATGGATCAAAAATTAACATTTTTATTTATCTTTTGCATTCTAAAATTAATATATGATTTTTAAGAATTAATGCAACAAGCGGAACCATTTTTTGATGAATATTCTATTTTTTATGATTTTTTTATTTTTCGTCTTTAAAAAATATAATAAAATAAAAATGACGTCAAAAAATAATAAAATTTTGCATATACGATCCTTACATTTTTCTATGCATGCCATAAAAAAAGTGGGGCACCCCGCGGCCAGCTCAGGGGCCGGGATGGGTAAAAAAATTTACATTTTTATTTCTATTTTGCATTCTAAAATTAATATATAATTTTTAGGAATTAATGCAACAAGCGGCTCCATTTTTTGATGAATATTCTATTTTTTATGATTTTCTTTATTTTTCATCTTTTAAAAATATAATAATATAAAAATGATGTAAAAAAATAATAAAATTTTACAAACACGATCCTTACATTTTTCTAGGCATGCCAAAAAAAATAACCTCAAAAAGTGACAAAAAATAAAACGCAGTCAAAAAGCCATCGGCCCGCATAGTGTGGCGCCCAGGGGCCAACTCAGGGGCCGGGATGTGTCAAAAATTTATATTTTTATTTATGTTTTGCATTCTAAAATTAATATATGATTTTTAGGAATTAATGCAACAAGCAGTACCATTTTTTGATGAATATTCTATTTTTTATGATTTTCTTTATTTTTTGTCCTTAAAAAATATAATAAAATAAAAACAACGTAAAAAAATAATGAAATTTTGCAGACACGATACTTTTATTTTTCTGGGCATGCCAGAAAAAATGGCCTCAAAAAATGACAAAAAGAAGTAAAACGCTGCCGAAAAACCCCCAGCCCGCTTAGTGGGGCGCCCTGGGGCGAGCTCAGGGGCCGGGTTTGGTCAAAAATTTTCATTTTTATTTATGTTTTGCATTCTAAAATTAATATATGATTTTTAGGAATTAATGCTAGTCATTTTTTGATGCCATTTTTTGCAGGCATGCCCTGAAAAATGTAAGGATTATGTCTGTAAAATTTCATAATTGTTTGACAAAATGACATGTCGTTTTGATGCATCAATAAAAACGACATGTCGTTTTGTTTGTGAAAGTTTTTTCTCTTTGTCAAAATGACATGTTGTTTTGTTTGTGAAAGTTTTTTCTCTTTGTCAAAATGACATGTCGTTTTGTTTGTGAATTTTTTTTGTGGTTTTGTCTCTTTTTTGTAGGCACACTGATCGTGTCTGTAAAATTTTAGAATTTTTTGACGTCATTTTTATTATATTATATTTTATTTTTCAAAGGCAAAGAATATCGAAAATCATAAAAAGTAGAATATTCATCGAAAAATAGTGCCGCTTGTTGCATTAATTCTTAAAAATCGTGTATTAATTTTAGAATGCAAAAGATAAATAAAAATGTAAATTTTTTACCCATCATAGCCCCTGGGCGCCCCACTGTGCTAGCGGGGGACTTTTTAGCAGCGTTTTCTTTTTTCATAATTTGATGTCATTTTTTGCACGTATGCTCAGGTTTTCTTTTTTTACATAATTAGCTTGCGTCACGTTGGGGGCCCTCTGGGTCAGCCGTTTGTTGTATGAGCAGGTTTCTGGAGTCTGGCCCAAACAATTGGAGGTCCATAAGCGATTAACAACGAGGTAATTATACTACTACATGGCAAAATTCATACTTTCAGTTGAAATTTAGCAAATGTAAAAATGGTATCGTCCTTATCATAATGATATCACATTTTATACTAGATAATGATTTAGCCAGAATAATGATATCAAAATTTTGCTATTCTTGTAATATTTTAAAAATTTTGCTATATTTAAACCCTACTAGAAATTTTGATATCTTTCAAATTTGAAGAACGAACAAGGCTTAGTGAAAATCATGAATAATTTACATTTATGGTCCCTAAACCGTTTAGTAGGTCTCATTTTTTATCCTTGTTTTTTGTAATTTTGACCAAATGATTCTTAAACTCTTAAAACCTTAAAACCACCCGTCAAAGTACATGAGATATTTTTATAATTTATGGTTATCCCTTTAGTAAATTAATAACAGTAAAAAGCAAATTTTTTGAACGGAATTATTCGTTCTCAATTTGAATCCTCTGATACGAACACAAAATTAATGTTTTCTTCTTTTCATTTTGGACAAAAAAAGGTTCGAAGACTAGGCTAAGGGAAATTTATCATTATTGGATAAGAAAAAAAGAGAAAACAAAATAAATTAAAACCCAACAAACTAAAGTGATCTAACCTTACCCTAAAAAAAGGTAATCTAACCTAAAAACTGAATAAGAAAAGGTCAGTTCTAGTTTGCTAAAAAACACGTGCGTTTGCTCAGTATGTGTATCTATGTGTGTGTGTGTGTGTATACATATTTATAAAATAAAAAAATAAAATAAAACCCCTAACAGCTTCCTATAAATAAGGAGAGGAAAAAAAAAAAAAAAAAACACGTTTGAAAAGAGCCTATTCTTATGTTAGCTAGATATTTACCAAACCCTGTGCAGCCAAATATGATCGGCCTGGTCAGAAACAAAAATAGCTTACCGTTCCTCATTCTAAGCCGTCATAATCTCATTTAAAGCCGCTTTGTAGTTATTACTATTTAGTGTTCTGGTTTTGCCATCTCATTACTTCTCAAGAGAATTGAGAACAACTAAAAAATATGGCAGACAATAACAAGGGCATCTCTTTGGAAGAAATCAAGAATGAGAAGATCGATCTTGTATGTTATTTGTTTTCTTTTTATTGATTTTATCTTCATATATATTTACTTACTTGTTCAAATGATGAATATTATCGTGTGTTTATATATTTGTTTGTATATTAAAATAAATGTTACCTTTTATTTGTTTTGTTTGGTTTGGTTTGTTGCTTCTACAACTATTCAGCCATGCAAAATTCGACGTTTTTTTTTTTTTTCCTTTTCTCATAATTATGACCTAAACCAATATATTTTGGTGTTTGTTTATTTCTTTTTCCTTTTTTTTTCCTGTAATTTTTTTTTGTGTTGCACTTGTTTTCTTATTCTTTTCTCTTTTTTCTTGACAACGGGGTGGTATTTTTCGTTTTTTTCTTTTTTTAAGATCTGTTTCTATCTCTTAATTAAATTACCATTATTACGCGCGCTGGCCCTTCAAAGAGTTCAATCCTTAAATATTGATTCAACGTTATGTTATATTAGCCGATCGAGCTGTTAGAGGAACTTTTTTCAGTTTTCTTCAATATTTTTGTTACAATTAATTGCTCGTTAAAATTACTTACTGAAATTAAGTTTGATAAAATAGTTCTCGGCTGTTTTAGCTTTTTGTCTTTCATCTATATTAATGTACAAATTATTCACTGTTTGTTTGGATCCGATAAAATCATCCTCTATAACATACTCCATTTATTTTCTTAAAAATCTTCTCAATAACCAATCTAAAAGGTAATATCTTTTCTACCATTATTGTAAATTATAATTATTGTTTTGTTGTTGCAACTAGTATTATTGTTGCTGTTGTTGCAGTGCATGTATGAGTCGAATAAACTCTGAGAACATACATTAAGTTGAGAGTTTAAAGATTTTGTTTTAAGTATGCATAAAAAAATAAATAAATAAAAGAGAGAGAGAGAGAGAGAGAGAGAGAGAGAGAGAGAGAGAAAACATACTATTCTTGTTATTTTAGGTCAGCGCTGGGATATAAATGATTCTCTTGTTGAACACTAATGTTGAAATATATATATATATATATATATATTCAGATGATATAATGTTGAAATAGAGTAGTACTAGTTATCATTTAACAAGTATATATGTGTCCACTGCAGGAACATATTCCTATTGATGAAGTGTTTGAGCAGCTGCAATGCACCAGGGAGGGTTTATCAAGTGAGGAGGGGCAGAAAAGACTCGAAATCTTTGGCCATAACAAGCTTGAAGAGAAGGAGGTACAGAGAAAATATCAATTTCTGAATTAAAATACATATATGCTTTATATATGTTCTAACATTATTTTGCTATGTATCCGCATGCAAATTACAGTAGTTATTGAAGATTATTTGAGTGAAAAAGAATGAAGAATTGACGGAATCAAAGAGATTTGAGAAAAGAGAACACTGATAATAAGAAGTTTTTTTTTCTTTTTTTTTTTTCTGCCTTTAACCGTGTACAGCCACTGCCTATTAATAGGCTAAAATTAGCAAATCATGTTGATTGTTACAACAGTAAAAAAGGAAAGAAATCAAACTGATTCCGATGAATTTGGGAACCTTATTTGTAGGCCCTAATCAAATCTGATATGATCAGATTTACCTTATTTACTAAAAACAGAAAATACAACAAAGGCAATAATAACTAATTACAAATTATCATAATCTTTCAACACTCCCCCTCAAGTTTGGAATATATGTCGATCATTCCAAGCTTGGAATTAAGCTCCTCGAACTTTACTCGTGCAAATCCTTTTGTTAGGACATCTGCCACTTGTTGATGAGTTGACACATGATTCAGAGTCAGAATCCCTTCTTTAATTTTCTCTTTAATGAAATGTCGGTCAAGTTCCACATGTTTGTTCCTATCGTGATGAACAGGATTCTTAGCAATGCTTATTGCTGCTTGGTTATCACAGAATACCAACATGGGTTCTTCTGTAGGGACTCTGAGTTCCTTAAGTAGTTTGTTTATCCACATCCCTTCACAGATACCTTGTGCTAGTGCGCCAAACTCTGCTTCTACACTACTCCTTGCAACAACTGACTGTTTCTTACTTTGCCATGTGACAAGATTGCCCCACACATAGGAACAGTAGATTGTTGTGGATCTTCTGTCAACGATTGAGCCTGCCAAGTCTTCATATGTAAAGATTTCTACCATTCGATTTGTTCCCTTTTTGAAGAACATTCCTCTCCCTGGAGTCATCTTTAAGTAACGAAGAATTTTGTATACTCCTTCCAGATGTTCTTCATTTAGTTTGTTCATGAATTGACTGACCACACTTACTGAGAAGGCTATGTCAGGTCGTGTGTGTGAAAGATAAATAAGTCTCCCAACCAAGCGTTGATACCTTCCTGTCTCCACCGGGGGGCTATTTTCGTTCACCCCGAGTTTTTTATTCGGATCCATTGGAGTATCTGCAGGTTTGCATCCTAACATCCCAGTTTCTTTGAGTAGATCCAGAACATATTTTTACTAAAAGACCACTATCCCTTTCTTAGAACGAGCCCATACCAAGGAAATATTTTAAGTTTCCAAGCTCTTTGATTTCGAACTCTCTTGATAGGATTTCTCTCAGTTTGAGTATTTCTTCCTTAAAGTCTCCTGTCACAACAATATCATTAACATACACAATGTGAATCTGTCAAACTAAGCTCGTGGAGATTGTTTGAGTCCATAAAGCGACTTTCGAAGCCTGCACACTTTGTTGACGTTAGCTCTTGTTTGAAATCCATGTGGAATTTTCACAAATACCTCCTCTTCTAAATCCCTATGAAGGAATGCATTTTTAACATCGAACTGATGCAATGGCCAGTCCTTATTGGAAGCTAAGGAGAGAAGCACACGAATGGTGTTGAGTTTTGCAACTGGCGAGAATGTTTTTGAACAGTCAATGGAAACCTTTGGCAACAAGTCTTGCTTTGTAACGGTCTAGGCTCCCATTTGGTTTGACTTTGACAGTGAATATCCATTTGCAGCCAACTGGACGCTTTCCTTGTGGTAGCTCCGTCAGCTCCTAAGTGCCATTCTTTTCAAGTGCTTCCATTTATGCTTCAACCGCCTTCCTCCACTCTAGTTTGCTAAGAACAATATGGATGTTTAATGGAATCTCAATATCAACTAGATTAGTAGTAAATGCCTTGAATTCTGGAGATAAACCAGCATAAGACACAAATATGTGAATAGGATGATTTGTACATTCCCGAACACCTTTTCTTATGGCAATTGGCATGTTAAGGTCATCAACAACATTGTTACCTTCATTTCTTGAAATGAGTTCGGATTCATGGCTCTGCTAAGGAAGAATTGGAATCTCTTCCTTCTCTTGGCTTGTTCCTCCTTGTATAAACACGTAGCTCTTTTTCATGCACATTCTGAGGTGGTTCAGGAGATGTTTCAATTGGGAGGTTATTTGAAGTCGGTTCTGGTTCAGAAGTTGGTTCAGGTTCGGCCTCATTTGAAGTTGGTTCAGGTTCGGGCTCGACGTTATTGTTTGAGAAGCCATGTTCGGTTGTGGTTGTGAGGTACCAAGAATTACATTCCTTCTGTGTATTCTCCCCCTGAATGAAATTTTGGGTGAAATAGGGTTGATTTTTGAAAAAAGGTTATATCCATGGCTGTGTAAAATTTCTGTGTCGCTGGTCAATAACACTTGTAACCTTTTTTATTAGGAGAATAACCCAGAAAGACGCATTTAATGGCTCTGGGATCGAGTTTGCTTCTGTTTGGAGCGAGATTATGAGCAAAAACTGAACTTCCGAAGATTTTAAATGGTAAAGTGGAGATGACATGAGTTGTAGGATGACTTTTGAGTAATTTTTTTACAAGGACTCAAAATTTAGCACCCGAGAAGGCATTCGGTTTATTAAGTATGCTGCAGTTAAGACAGCATCCCCCCATAATTGTTTAGGGACGTGGGTGGTGAACATGATTGACCTGGCTACGTCAAGGAGATTCATGCTTTTTCTTTCTGCTATCCCGTTTTGTTGGGGTGTGTCAACACAAGAGCTTTGTTGTATTATCCCATGAGTTTTGAAGAATTCTCCAAGGATGGTATTGAAATAATCTCTAGCATTGTCAGACCTAAAGACTTTTATACTCGTTTAGAATTAATTTTGTATCATGGTATAAAATTCTTTAAATATGACACTAGCTTCTGATTTATCTTTCATGAGATATATCCATGTTAATCTAGTATGATCATCTATGAATGACACAAACCACTTTATTCCTGAAATTGTTTTAACCCTTGAGGAACCCTAAATATCACTATGGATCATTGCAAAAGGATGAGAAGATTTATAGGACTGAGATGGATAGTTGTTTCTAACATGCTTTGAAAATTGACAAATTTCACATCGCAAAGATTTTTCATTCACATTGTCAAACAACGAAGGAAACAACTTTCTTAAATACTGAAAATTAGGATGTCCCACTCGGAAGTGCCACAACATAATTGCACTTTCTTTACTGGAAAGGTTGAAGGAAATAGGGAGAGACACACTTGCATGATGAGCGTGTTTTGTAGGATTACTAGGCCCTTTGAGAAGATAGAGTCCCGCACACTCCTTAACATTGCCAATCATCTTCCCTGATTCTAAGTCCTGAAAATAACAATGAGTTGGTGAGAAATGAGTTACACACTTTAGATCTTTAGTAAGTTGGCTGATAGATAAAAGATTGTAGTTTAGATTTGGAACTAGTAACACAGATTTTAGAATAAAATCTTTGTTAATGACGATAGTTCCAATTCCTGTGACCTTAGCACCAGAACCATCAGCAATCTGCACATTATAATTTCCAGGATATGGGTAAAGTGTGTGAAATAACTTTTGATTACCCGTCATTTGGTCCGAGGCACCAGAATCAACAATCCAAGGACTGTAAGTTTCCTTTTGTGATGTTGCAATTGTGGGGATATTACCTTTTTGAGTTGTAGTCCTAATCCCGTTCGTTTCGGGCACATTCTGTTGACTGATAAGCTTTTGCAGGAACTCCAATTGCTATTGGCTGAACATCATGTTTTTTGAAGTAGGTTTCTCTTCTCTACTGGCTATGAGTCCACGACTTTTCTCTTTATTCTGATGATTCTGATAAGCTGCTCTAGGTTTCTAATCAGCCGGTTTTCCATGTATTTTCCAGCACGTATCCTTTGTATGTCCTGGTTTCTTACAGTGCTTGCACGATGGACGGCCATTTTTTCTTGATTGAGAACCATCACGACTCAGATTGGGGCCAGGTGCAGGGAGAGCTGAAGCTTTAAAGGAGTCAGAGGATCCTTGAGTGGTTGTTTGAGCGCCCATCATCACCTTCTTACGGCTTTCTTCTTTCCTTACTTCAGAAAAGGCTTCTCGGATTGAAGGTAAGGGTTTAGTGTTGAGAACCCTTCCTCTAACTTCATCCAGATTCTTATTGAGACCTAGTAAAAACTTGAAAATCCTCTCTTTCTCCACGATTTTCTTGTACTTGATGCTGCAAGTAGTACAACTGAGCTTTTCACTATCAAAGAGATCAAGTTGCTTCCAATATCTATTTAGATTGTTAAAATATTGGGTAACAGTCATATCCCCTTGTCGAAGTTCGCTCAGTTGACCTTTGATTTCAAATAGCTCAGTCGTGTTCTCATTGTCATAGTATGTTTCTTTTTCAGCCTCCCATATCTCTTGAGCCGTACCATAAAACATGAAATCTTCACTGATCTCCTTGGTCATGGAATTTAACAACCATGACATGACCATGCTATTTTCAGTTTTCCAAACCTTGTGTTTTGGATCTTCCTGTGCTGGTTCGGTCATTACTCCTGTAAGATAATCATCTTTTCCTTTGCCACAAATGAAAAGCATAATGGATTGTGACCATTGAAGATAATTCCAATCAGTTAATTTGTGGCTTGTGATCGGCAGCAGTAGGGAATCGGAGTTCGTTGGGATGCTAGATTCACCGTTCTCTCGAGCAGAAGAGATGGTTGTGGTAGACGCAGCTGATGTTGCAGAGGAGGCCATTCCGTACTTGACCATTAGTTTTGAGAAGAAACAAAAGAGGAATAGAGAAGAAGACTCACAAAGATTGAAGATGATGTGGATCAGAATACACGCTCTGATACCATGAAGATTATTTGAGTGAAAAAGAATGAAGAATTGAGGGAATTGAAGAGATCTGAGAAAAGAGAGCACTGATAATAAGAACTTTTATTCTCTTCTTTTCTGCCTTTAACCATGTACAGCCATTGCCTATTAATAGGCTAGAATCAGCAAATCATGCTGATTGTTACAGCAGTAAAAAAGGAAAGAAATCAAACTGATTCCCATGAATTTGGGAACCTTATTTGTAGGCCCTAATCTTATCTAATATGATCAGATTTACCTTATTTCCTAAAAACAGAAAATAAAACAAAGACAATAATAACTAATTACAAATTATCATAATCTTTCAACAGTTATTAATCAATTTTAAGTGTTTAATATATTTGTTGTTCTTGTAACAGGAAAGCAAGCTTCTGAAATTCTTGGGTTTTATGTGGAATCCTCTATCATGGGTCATGGAGGCTGCTGCTATCATGGCAATTGTATTGGCAAATGGAGGGGTAAACATAACATAACATACCATGATCTCTTTCAGCTCCGAATATATAACATACATACATACATATATATATATATATATATATATATAATCTGGTGTAATATATATAAGTGAAATGCGATTAGGGTTATTAATATTTTCAATGAACAAATATGAATGCAGGGCCAACCACCAGACTGGCAAGATTTCATTGGTATAGTGATATTGCTTTTGATCAACTCCACCATAAGTTTCATGGAAGAAAACAATGCGGGCAATGCTGCAGCAGCACTTATGGCTGGTCTTGCTCCAAAAACCAAGGTGATAATGAGTGAATATATATATATATATATATACATGATACATACATACACACATTATTTTTATGTTATGTTTCAAGTGATAGTCATGAACTTTTCTTTCTGTAGGTTCTAAGAGATGGAAAGTGGACTGAGCAAGAGGCTGCAATCTTGGTACCAGGAGATATAATCAGTATTAAGTTGGGAGATATTGTCCCAGCAGATGCTCGCCTGTTGGACGGAGATGCCCTCAAGATTGACCAGTCTGCCCTCACCGGCGAGTCTTTGCCGGTGACGAGGGGCCCCAGTGATGAAGTCTTCTCTGGCTCCACTGTGAAGCAAGGTGAGATTGAGGCAATTGTGATCGCCACTGGGGTCCATACCTTCTTTGGTAAGGCTGCTCACCTCGTTGACAGCACAAACCAAGTTGGTCACTTCCAAAAGGTACTATTGTCATTTCTTAATCAGTTTTATTTTAATTTTTTGTTTTTAAACCACGAAAAAAAATTGTGACATGAGGAAGAAAAGGCTCTCATTTTAAAGTACTACTTTTGTGTGACGAGATTAAAATGTTTCAAATTTTTTCCAGTTTAATAAATGTTTCTTAAGAGAATCTCCATTCTTTTCACTTTTAAATCACATTCTTCTTCTTCTCCCC